>NC_048433.1:19300043-19350043 GCF_004353265.1 Vitis riparia
AAAAATAATTATGGAGTAAAAATTATAACAAAACAGAAAAAGATATTATATACAATAAATAGCTTATAGTAAATAAAAATAATATACTTCATCATCATTTTATTTTTTTATCAAAAATATTTAAAGAAATATAATGATGCTTTTTATTTTTTTTCATTAATTCTTTAATGCAAAAATAGTTCTTTTATTAAATTAAGTATCATTTATTTGGAATTCTAATTTTATTATATTAAATAACTAATAGAAAAGATTTCACCTTTAAGAAACTCAATTTTAACATAATCAATTAACAATAGAGTTTCATTTAAACAACAACTAAAACAGGTTTTAAAAAAATTTTAATTTCTTTCACATAAAGTAACCACCATGTTTTACTGCAAGTGAAGTGCTCGGTCAAGTTCGTTTTACTTAACAAATTAAAATTTAATTGGCTCTTCATATGGAAGAGGAAAAAAATAAAAGAGAACTAAACTCAAAAAGGTGTATGAGAATTACACCGGGTGTTAGAGATAGAAGTTTCGTAAATGACTATGAAATATATGATGCAGATTTTAACTTACCCATCCAAGTGAAAACGAAATATTAGCTTTTGATCCCAAAGGTAATAATAAGAGAATTGGTGGTTTTGAATCACGTTTGAGATTTCTGACTACTTGCATGATTACTTGCATGAGTTGATTAGCCATTGCATCCCCACTCCAAACCTGGTGAATATATGTATATGGTCTCAAATCAAATCCAATATATGATATGATAAATAGAATATATAGAAAGTGATTGCAACTCAACTTACTATTATCATCCCAGTGGGCCGACCTTTTGATTCCCAAAATGATAAATATTCATGGACTTTGTTGAATACATCACGAAGAAGAAGCTTTGATACATCTATCACCTGATGATGAAAAGCAAACTATCTCATTAAATGAATCTTTTATCATAATATAAAAAGGTTATGTTTTAAAACCAAACCCATTCTTCTCTAAGTGAGAGGGTACGCCATGATAACAAAAGCTCATTTCCCAATATAGGATCATCTTCAAGGTTGACCAACACAGGTCCACTCCAAAATAAATTCCTGCAACAACAATTTTAAAGATTTAATTAAAATATTTAAAAAGATTTTATACATATTTAATTTTAAAATGGTTTTCACATAAAATTAAATAATTTTAAAGGAAAATATTAAGAAACCGGAACTCCTATATTTATTTTAAAAAATGGAAACCATATGTGATAGCATATTTCGATTTTCATTTTTTTTAAAAAGGTACATTTTCAATTTTTATTTTTTTAAGAGAACTGACAAGGAAAAAGAATCACCTTATGGAATCCAAAATAGTAAAATATATATATGAATATTAACAAAATACGATAGGAGGTTTATTTGAAATCAAATGTTATTTAGAAAATATTGTATAAATATTTTACTTTCTTTATTAGACTATAAATTATGATAAGTTGTTATACTTTTAGATATTAATTTATTTTGTGTGTTTAACTATAAATGTATTAAAACGCTTTATTATACCTTAAAATAAAAAATATGACAAAGAAAATAAAAATAATAATGAAAATATCCAATATCGTAATAACATTTTGTTTCCAAAGTTGATAAAAGTTGAAATTAGGTCCAACTACAAATTCTGTGAGACAACAATAACTAATAATAAGCTTGGTTTTAATGACATATTTAGGGAAAAGTCCGAAAAATAAATAAATAAAATATTTATTTATTTTATTTATAAAAAATACTAGAATAGAAAATTTGTGCTGTGAATGAGATTTACTTCAAGATTCATACATTATCAAAAGCAATTTTTGTGCTACGTTAAAACAAAAACCAAATTATTTGTCCAATTTATGATTATATGGACTGACAAATTATGTAAATTCTATTAAATCATGTATTGTTAGGCAGGTTGGTGAGAAGTAAATAAAAACCAAAAATATACGTAATAGGCTATAAAGATTTAATTTAAGCAACTTGTACTTAAAAAATATTCTTCAAAACAGCTTTCACATGAAAATAAATAATATTACTAGAAAATGTTAAAAAATGGGAAGTCCTATTTGTTTATATTCTTTTTATATTTTCATTTGAAAATTAGAAATATTGTATGATAGCATATTTGGAACAAAATATTATTTTTATATATTTCTTCAAACTCATTCCACTTCATTTCCTCAGTTATATAAAAATTAAATAATTTTAAAATATATAAAATTTTAATTAATTTTATTCATATTTAATTATCTTTTTATAGTGAAACAAAATATGAGAAAACTATTTTTCTTTATATATATATATATATATTTTTACTTGATATTTTTCGGGAGCCAAACATAAACCTAAAGAAAACAAAAGTTTAAAACAAAAAAGGAAAAAATGAAACTTTATGAGATCTATAATATAAAAAATAAGAATATTATAAATATAATAAGAATATAAATATGAACAAAATATGATCTTTTATATATGTATATTGCTTTTTCAATTATACTAAAAAAATTAAGAAAATGAATTAACAAATAAAAGTTGGTAAAAATTGAAATAATGGATTTTGTTTTGAAAATTAACAAATAACTTTTAAACCTTTATTTCATAATATAAAATTTTCTAAATCATATTTCTATATTTTTAAATGAAATAAATTATGAAACCATTAAAACAAATAAAAACCAACAATACCATAAATGCTCAGATATTACCTGTCTCCCAGGATCTGGTCTTCAATCACTGCTGCCAATGTGTGCATTGCTAATGGGAGGCCATCACATTGCTCTACAGCCTCATCCTTCAATTTCAACTTATACCTTTTAAGCCTACCCAATATTAGTTCGAATTGCCACATGTCCTCCATGGATTCTAATGGAGGCTGCATGTGATACAGATTGTGAGGGCCCACCATCATTCTTGCTTTGTGGGGGAGTCGGCTGGTGATGATGACGTGCCCATCACCATCACCAGTTAGAGACTTCAACTTTTCCTTTAACTTGAAATACCAGTGGATGTTGATGTCCCAGATGCCGTCCAACACCATCAAATACCTTTTACCCTTCAAAGCTTTCCCAAGATTCTCCAACAGCTCTTCCACTTCTACCCCATCGTAGTCTTCATCATCCACCGCTGCTGCTTCCTCACTCTGCTCTTCTTCATCAAAATCTTCATAATCCCCCACTGCCTTACACTGCTTCAACATGTCCTTTATCATCTTCTTAAACCTTACATTTCCACTCAGTTTCCGGAATAAGCATATCCAAATTCTGTAATCCCGGAAATACCTCTCATCGGATTGGGTAAAAACCAATTGGGCCAGAGCGGTTTTACCCGAGCCCCCAATCCCCACGATTCCAATTTCCTGAAATCCCTCCCCTGTCTTCCGAAGTCGATCTGAAATTGTGTTTAATTGTTCATCAAAACCTGAAACGCTCCGATATTTAGAATTCTCGGGGTTTGGTCTTGGAATAAGTGGTAAGGAGGTGGAGGATGAACTTCCCGCCATGTCGGTCATACCAGGAATAATGGCATCAGCCGGAGCAGTAAGCTTTCTCTTTACTTGAACCAACAACTTTCTGGTTTTGCACAAAATCCAATGCTCCGCCAGAGTGTATCCATGCATCGGACCATCCTTCTTCTTTCGGGGTTCACGCTTCTCCGACAACACCACGCACTCTTCTAATGCGCTGATGGCGTTGTATAGACAATTCTTCAATCTGATGGGTGTAGATGCCGTGATGTCCTTTGCTTTCAACGCATCTCTAATCTGTAGAAAATGAGCGAGAAGGGGGATCTCATTTTCCCCGGAGTGTTCCTCCTCCGCGTCTTCCAAGTCCAGAATGAACTTGTTCTTCAAGAACTGCAAATGATCAGCAGACATTTTGTTGATGATGAGGCAATTAGATGTATTTGCTAAAAATGTGGGTGTTTATGGTCTCAAATCTGAGTCTTCCATACATATGTTGTGTATATCTTTGATTTTTTTTCTCTGTGAAGAAAGAATATGCTTGTGTTTGAAGGGTGGGAAAAGAACAAACAACAGGGAAAAGAAAATTAGGTTGAAAGAAAGGAAAGCTCTTTATTCTTTTGTATATACCTTTGTGATTAAGCAAAGAATCCTCATTATCCTTCAATGGGGTTTGATGAATATGCATTCCTTCAGCCATTAGCAAAGAACAATCCTCTTTATATTTTGAAGATGAAGTGCTAGTTTTCCCCACCTCACAGAGTGCTTAAGATTCTCCTCTGACCGACGGAGATGACTGGGTTTCACAAGAGACATTGATCCTCCGTGTTGAGCAATTCACACCTGCCATGTTGCAAGTAATCTTGAAGCAAATAATGGTCATAGATTATGATGCTTCCTTTCAATGATAGTCTTCCATGCTAAACAATGCATGTGACCTACCAAATGGAAACATCCCATCATTTTCTTGCATAATTTACCCAAATAATGGCAGAGAACATAAGGAACATTTCGAGAAGTGAGAAAGGGAACACCCAAAGCAGACAAGTAAAGAACTTGGGAAACCCAAAAAAAAAAAAAAAAAAAAACATACAACCCTACTTTTTGCTTTTCAAAGTTTTATGATTGACCATGCTTTCCTCACTTAAACATAATTATTAATAATAGAAATAGAATGGTAAAGTAATAAATTAAAAATAAACTTCCTTGTGAAAAATTCCTCCTTGAAAATTAAATTAGATTTATTCAACTCCTAAAATTAAAAGTTACCTATCAATTCATAAAGAAAAAGAAACACGTATGAATTAATTTTGAAACAAGAGATGTACTAGTACCAGCCTCTTTGTTAAGTAGGTTTCAGTTGCATATACATATCTATATATAAAAAATGAATGGGCGTTTGAATGTATTGTTACCTTATAACTGTAGGCATTTGAATGGGCGTGGATATCTCAACCTCTCCAATGCCTTCTTCCTTTGCTCTTGCAAGTCATCCATCAACTTTTTCTTCATAAACAATAGAAATAGGAATGGCAATGGGGCGGGTATTTTCGGGTACCCGCCCCGCCCCGCCCCTATTGGGACGGGGTTCAAATTTTAGAAACGGGTTTGGGACGGGGTTGGAATTTTTTTTTAATACCCGGGACGGGTTTGGGACGGGTTCGAGTATCGCCCCATCCCGCCCCGTTTATAATATATGAATATATGAATCTCCGCCTCCAGTGGGATTTTCCGACAAGTTCGTCGATAAGTTTGTGGTTTTCGGCTTAGTTCCAGTGAATTAGCCGCGTTTTGAGTCGCAAATCTTGTCGGAACACCATGATTCTTTTCGATTGGTTCTATGGACTTCTCGCATCTTTGGGGCTATGGTAAAAAGAGGCAAAGATCTTATTTTTAGGGCTTGATAATGCGGGAAAAACGACGTTGCTTCATATGCTGAAAGATGAGAGATTAGTTCAGCATCAACCAACGCAGCACCCGACGTCCGAGGAATTGAGTATTTGGAAAATTAAGTTTAAAGCCTTTGATTTGGGTGGGCATCAGATCGCTCGAAGAGTCTGGAAGGATTATTATGCCAAGGTGGATGCTGTGGTGTACCTGGTTGATGCGTATGACAAGGAAAGATTTGCCGAGTCAAAGAGGGAGTTGGATGCCCTCCTTTCTGATGAGTCACTGGCATATGTTCCATTTCTCATTCTGGGAAACAAGATAGACATACCCTACGCTGCCTCTGAGGATGAGTTGCGTTACCACCTGGGCCTGACCAACTTCACGATTGCTCGGGGCGGGGCGGGGGTGGGAATTTATCATACCCGCCCCGTCCCGCCCCGCCCCGTTTAATTTTTTAAATGGGACGGGGATGGGAATTATTTTAAATAAACAGGGCGGGGTTGGGATGGGGGCGACCCGTCCCGAACCCGCCCCGTTGCCATTCCTAAATAGAAAATTTGCTGGCGATTTGATATTCAAAATGATGAGATATTAAAGATATATGGGACAGTCCTCATATATATACATATATCGTTTGTTATGGGTCTCCTTGCTTTTAATGTGTTTGAAGGAAAGGGATAAGAATAAAGAAAGTAAAAGTGTTTATCTATATCTGAAGAAGGAATTCTCTTTATATTTTAAGTCTTTATGCTTATGATTTCTTTTTTCTTAAATAAAGAATGCTTCTTAAAATTTCCTTATAAAAAAAATGGTAGTATATATACTTATAGCTAAATTTCAATTTTAAAGAAACTATGCTCACTCTAAATTTCAATATATTTTTTATTTCATAGTCAAACATTTTATAACTTGTCCAACATTTCTAACCCTTTTTTGTTTTATTTTATTTTTCTTCTTGTTTTGGAGCATCTTTACATGTTTAATCTACTTTTGAGGGTGTGCATAAAATTTTAGGAATATATCTAACTACTTTACTTTCATTTAAATATTTCAATATAAGCCTCTTGGAAAAACCTTGGTAGAGCCCTTGGATCAGAAACAAAATAATAAAGTTACAGCTAGTGATCTCTACTATACTAAAGATTATAAATGGTGTAATTACAACAAATGACTGTACACTAAAGCAATCACCATTAGGTCTGACCACAAGCAATGCAAATTCATCTTATAGTTGCGATTGTAAACAAAATTAGGACTATAAGTTGACATATTAGGTGGCAGCTTCAAGTACCTTGAAACAAATGTGTTCTTATAGTTGCATACTTCATGTGACCCCACTAAAAGGTATGATTTGTTTTGTAGTGACGGGAAGGTTGAACTCAACTATAGCCCAATAATAATAATAATAATAATAATAATACCCTTATAATAAAACATACTTATAAAGAAATTAGTTGCATTCAAAACTAAAACCAAAATAAAACATTAAAATATTTTCATACACTAATTATGATACATTGTCATGATTCAACTAATGGTTAGAAAAATACAATACACCTATGTACCTAGCTTCTAGTTGTGCATATTAATAAAAATCCATCGTTCTCATTTTTTTTTAATCTTTTTTTGGTGTTCTAATAATTTTTTAAACGTAATTAATAGAAATAGAATGATAAAGTATTAATTAAAAATAAATTTATTTGTGAAAAATTTTCCCTTAAAAATTAAATTGGATCCACAAATAACTCTTAGAATTGAAAATTACAATGTTGATTCAAAAAGAGAGAGAATTAAAAAAAAAAAAATGAATGTAAATATTTGACCAATAAATCGAACATTTCTTTTCAAATAATAGAAGTACTCAATTTGTGAAATGATTGAAAGAATATAAATATAAGTCTTATTGATTTTGAATTTTATTTTTCCAAAAAAAAATTAATTCAATAGAAAATATTCTTTTAAAAGATATTTTAAAAACAACAATTTATTAACAAACCAATAATGCTAATAACAAAGATTAGAAATACAAGTCTTGATTTCATTAATGTTTAAAAATTAAATTGGAAAATTTTTTGGAAAAAAGTTTTAGAAGTAGTTTACATCTATAAATTTCAATAATCTCATCAATTTGTTTTACTAAAATGTTTAAACCTTTTTAGTAAATAGTTAATAATTTAATAAAAAACTTTATAGTTTTCTTTTTGGTAATTTTTTTTTTTTAACTATATATTTGAGAGATGCATATGATTTTGTCAAATATATCATACAAATTGTTTTTATTGGAAAAAAAAAATTCTATTTTTATTAAGTTTGTAGATTTTCATTATTGGACATTATTTAAGAGTTACATTAGAGAGACAAGTTTTCTTTTTCTTTATTTGAATTTCTCTTTCCATTTTACAATTCCATGAATCCTAATTTTGATGTCCCAACATATAAGAAGAAAGCCCATGTCAATTCTTTATGAAAAATTTTCCAATGTAAATTAATTTCAGCATGAGATATACTTGTAACAAGCTTGAGTTATATATATATATACACACGGGAATGTTTGAGAATATTTTTAAAAATAGTTATCAAAATAGAGTGTTTAATAATAGTTTTAAAAAACAGTTATTTAATATTTTCTAAAATAAAAATCCGTTTAAAAAATTAAAATGTTTTTAACTTGTTTTATATATTTTTAAATATTTTTTTAAAATAATTTTTATACATAATACTTTATTTTTAATAATTTTGTATAATTATTTTTTAAAATAGTCCTTAAAAATAAGTAAAATAATTAAAAGCAATTAAAATATATTTACGAAAAATACTTTGTTTTTAAAAGAATGCTCAAAAACCTGTTTTCCAAATGTATTTTATTGCTATTTTATTATAAAAATAAAAAATTGCTTTTAAGATCAAGTACCAAATGTAGTTTTTCAGCTACAAATGTAAGAGAAGAAGACACCATACAAATTCTATTTTAATTTTCTCATAAGGAGAGAACATTATTTTAATAATATATTAGTACCACACTGCATTTGCTTTTGGGCGCTGCACTAATAAACATGCATCTAGTAGGCCATAGAATTTTTTGACATATTAAATACTGCCTCTGTCGGCCTGACATATATATTATTTATTACATGCCATCCTTCTTAAGGGAAGAAATTTAATGTGTTTGAAGGGAAGGAATAAGAATAAAGAACAGTAAAAATGAAAAAAAAAATAGAAATACAACTAAAAATCAACTTTAAAGAAACTTAGCTCACCCTAGGTTCCAAATGGAAAAATAGATACTAGCTCAATACTAAAAGAAAGAAAGGATATGAATAAAACTATAAAGATTGACATTTAAATAAAGTTTTAAATATTTATTTATTAATTTAGCACTGAGATTTTAAGTGGGTTTAATAAAATTTATATTTTAATTGGAACTATTAATTTTTTTTTTTAACTATTTTATATTTTATTTTATTTATGTTAGATGTATTTGGTAAAAATGTGGGGGTTTATGGTTTCAAATCTCAATTTCTATGTTATGTGTTTTTTCTCTACAAAGAAAGAATATTTGTGTTTGAAGGATGGGAAAAGATCAAAATAAGAAAAACAAAATTAAGTTCAAACAAAGGAAAGCTCTTTATTCTTTTATATATATCTATTTTAAGTAATGAATCCTCATTAGACTTTTACACTATTAGGGAGGATTGATGATTATGCATCCTTTTGTTATAAGCAAAGAATTCTCTTTATACAATGGTTTGATGATAAATTTAAGGGAAAAGTTTCTAATGCTCAACTTTTAAATATGTTTTAAAATCAGAAGAGTTAATTGACTTGTATGGGGATTATATTTTCCTAATGTCAATCGATCATTACAGAAGTATTAAAGTACTAATTTTATCCACTTTACACGTTGTTTGAGATTCTTTACTATTATTGGAGATTATTGTTTCACAAGAGACATCTTCCATGTCGCAAGTAATATTCTTTAATTAAGCAAATAATTGTCATGAATCATAATACTTTCATTCAATGAGAAAGAATGTCTAAAGCCCCTAATTATCTTAATTGGTATCTATGGATGTGACCCACCAAATGGAACACATTTTGAGAAGTGAGAAAGGGAACATGACCCAAAACAAACAAGGGAATGATTTGGGGATACCATTTTACGGTATTGAAGTAAAGAACCTAGGACAAAGGTTACTTCTCGTGGATCCCAAAATTTATCCCAATTTTATTTTTATATTAATTTTAAGTCCAATTTTAAATCCCAATTACATGTGTTATTTTAGGCCCACTCACCCTTTCATTATTTTGTAAATTATTATTATTATTATTTTTATTATTTTATTATTATTATTTTAAATCTTATTTTTACTTATTAATTTTATTTGTTATTATTATTATTATTATATCTATTTTATTTTATTTTTTTATTTTTTTATTTTTCTCTCTCCTCTCTCCTCTCTCTTTCTTACTCCCCAACCACCCCACCCTCTTCTTCTCTCTCTTCCCACATGCCCCGCCCCGCCCCGCCCCCCCCCCCCCCCCACTTTCCTTACCCTCATTTTTGTTTTTCTCCCCATTTTGCCCCCCATTTTTTTCCCCCCCAATTCCCAATCTTTTCCCCCCACTTTTTCCCCCGCTCTCCCACTTTTCTCTTCTTCCCACGGCCGGCCCCTGGATTTGGCTCCTCCCTTCCCCCTCATTTCTTTCCTTTGGCCCTCCATTTTCAGGCTTTCCCCCACTATTCCCGAGGTCGAGCCCCCCATTCCGCCCCCATTTTTTTTCCTCCATTCTCTCCATCTTCTTCCTCCTCTCCTCACTCCCACGGCCGTCTCTCTCTCTATTCTTCTTTTTCCACCTTTTCCTTCTCTCTCCCACACGACAGTAGCTCCCCCTGCTTCATTTTTTTTCATTTTTATTTTTTCATTTTTTTATTGCTTCCCTTCTCAAAAGATCCACAGAGCCGGCTCTCCCATTCTCTATTTTCCTTTTTTTTCTCTTTTTATTTTTCCATCTTCTCATTTCTCTCATCCCCTCACTCCCCCATCACACACGTTTTTATTATTATTATTATTATTATTACTTTTTATTTATTTTTTTCTTATTTTAATTTTAATAGTAATTGTTATTGAAATTGGATTTGTGTATTTATGTTTGTTTATGGACCTCTTATGTTTGAGTTTTGTTAATTAATATGAAATTTGAGTTAATTTATTGTTGATGAATTAATTTGAAATTTGTTAATTTGGTTTTGAGGTTATATTACATTTAGTGATCAATGTAGGATATTTGGATTATATCAATCGCATATTGTTTATTGGGATTTGGGTCTATTGTTAATTTGTTATTTGTTTAGTCTTATTGGATTGGGTTTGAAATATTATTTCTCTTTATCAAGCATATTTTTTTATGTGGGCTTATTAATTGATGTGAATTTTGGAAACAGAATGTGGGTGAGATTTGTTGGATTATTTGAATATTTGATATGAGTTTGATCAATTTGAATTATTTAATTTGGATATGGGACAATTGTGGTGTATATTAAATTAGGTTTAAACTATGGAATATTAAATTTAAGCCTAATAAAATTTATTTTAATTTATCCAATTTTAGGTTTGGTTGATCGTGTTTGTATTTTTTTTATTTATTTTTTTATTTTTTATGTTTTGGTTTAAGACCTATAGTAATTTGGGCTCATTTTAATTGGCGAAATTTATGGGACTAATTTGAAATTGAAATTTAGGTTTGAATATCTGCTTGGGATTTTGCAAATCTTTGGGTATTTACATTTGTGCTATCTTTGTTTTTGCATGGACCCATTCTGCAATCTTGTTGGCTGAGTACAAGTTGATGACATGTGGAACTTGTGGTAAGTTTATTTTGACACATATTTTATTTCTCACTTTTATTTGGTTTTATTTTTATTAGTTCTTGTAAATATTTATTTGTATATATTTATTGACTGTGTACAGAATTAAACATCGAACAAACTATAAATTTTGTTTAAGTGAGAGGAAGAATTCAGTAAATGTGTTTTGATAAAACAATAATTTTAAAATATAATTTTTAATAAAAGAAAGTTTTTTTATTGTTATTTATAAAAATTTAGAAAAATCCAAAAGAATTGTTTTTAATAGAATTTGAAAAATTGTTTTTAATAACATTGTCTAAAAATTTATTTGCTTAATAAAAATTGTTCAAAAATTGTTTTGTAATTAAAGTTGTCCCAAAAATTAATTTTTAATAAAATTGTCCAAAAATATTCTTTTAAATGAATTCCTTGTCCTTAATTAAAATGAGATTAAAAGTATTTTGAGAAATAGAGATTTAATTTTTTTGTATTTTTGTTTATTTATTTATTTAAATGAAAACGAATCAAGATACTTTTGTATAAAATTGTAAACATTCATTATCTTCTAGTAAAAGCAAGTAAAAATAATTTTTGTACCCAAATTGAAATTTTGTAATAAATTCTTTTGATACAATCTGTGTAAATAGTTTTTTTGAAAATTGAACACAACTGAAATTGAAAAAATAAATTAATCCTTTTTTTAAGTGAATAAATGGAAATCACTAATTCAAAATCATTTTTAATAGAATCATTTGAAACTTCTTCAAAACCTTTTTTTAAATATCTTTTATTTATTTAATTCAATAAATTATTTTGCATAATCATCTTATTATTTATTTTGAGTATTCTTGTAATTAAATTTCATCATCGTTTTTGTGCATATTAATTTTCACCATGACTTGTATATTGATTATTTTTCTTGGTATCCATAATTAATTAATTAATTGCCACAATTTCCTCAATTCGTTTAGTAGAGGTTGTACATATACGGGCTTAGAGGGGTGCTACGGCTCACCACCGTACCTTCCCAATGAGTAACCTGACCCCCGGATCTAGACTCGGTTTTTCACAGACCCGTTTTTTTCCTTCAGGAGTCACACTTAGGGTTTTTTTTTTCTTATTTTGTTTTTCCCTTTAAAAATAAAACAAAAATAAGTGGCGATTCCAAGTCTTTTTCTAAAAAATCGAATTTTCATCAAATAAAATAAAAAGCGAGTTTCGCGATCGAGTGAGAAACGCATGAGCCGAAATGTGGGGTCCACACTTCTACTTTTCAAAATTTTAAAATTAACCATCCTTTCGTGACTCATCGGTTGGTGTTGGAGTTGGATTTCCATGAACAAAGACTGAAAATTAAATTTGATCCATAAACAACACTTAAAGGAGAAAAAAAAATTGAATGAAAATATTTGACCAATATATCAAACATGTTTTTTCAAATAATAGAAGTACTAAATTTTTTTAGTAAAACAACATTTAAAATTTTATGAAATTATTGAAAGATTATAAATATAAGTCATTTTGATTTTGATAATTTAAAAAAAATTAATTCAATAAAAAGATTCTTCTAAAAAAATATTTTAAAATAACAATAGTGCTTTTATGAACCAATCAATAATGCCAATAGTAAAATTTATAAATATTAGTTTAGATTTCCTTATATTTTAAGAATTAAGTAGGAAAATTATTTGAAAAGAGGTTTTTCAAGTAGTTAAATTAATGAAAAATAAATAACTTAAGATAATGGTTGCAACCTTTAAAAAAAAAAAAATTATATGAATATGAAATAGATTTTGAGAAAGATTAATTTCACTCAAACTCTCAATGGTTTGATGTAAATGTACTTAGAGCCTATTTGACAATACTTTTTAAAAGTGTTTTTAGCCCTAAAAACACTTTAAAACGTTTTTAAGGTAAAAAAAAAGGTGTTTTGAAAATATTCAAAAAACACTTTTGAAAATTAAAAAAAAACACTTGAAGTGTTTTTTAGATAAGCACTTGACAGGTGTTTCTTTCAAAAAAAAACTTCAAATTTTTTTATCTATTCCTGTTTCCCCATTTTTCCTTTTATGCTCCGCTTCCATCTCACTCTCCTTTTCATCTTTCACTTCCCTTTCATAATTTTTTTTAACAATATAAATATTCATATATTTTTTTGTACTAAAAGTTTTTGATTTATTATAATATTTTTTTTGTAATAAATATCATTTTTAGTAATTTATTATTATTAAAAGTGTTTTTATTCTTATACTATGAGAGTGTGTTTGATAGTGATTTTTGAAAGCATTGCTAGTATCTTTAATAATTGAAAATTTTCACCTTTTAAGAATTAAAAATGCTAAAAAAAAAAAAATTCTAAAATCACTGTCATACGTACTTTATATATTATCAAAAATACTATTAGAATGACTTTCCAAATTATCATAAAAGCATTTTTAACAAAAGTGATTTAGAAGAAAATATTTTTAGTAAAAACACTTCCGCTAGTAGTAATGTTAAATGGGCTCTTAATTACAATTAATTTAACTTTATGAGTTAGCACCCATATAGGTGTATTTCATATATAAAATTCATTTTTTAAAAGAAATTTGAGATAAAAAGATTTTAGGCATATAAAGGTATTAATTGACAAAATTAAAAACCATATGTAATTCAATGCATTTATACTAATGAAACCTTTTATATATATATATATATATATATATAAAGAAATGTAGAAGGAAAAGATAAAAGACTGTACAAATTCTATTTTAATTTATTCATTTCCAATACAAGGGAGAGAACATGGATGCACCGCTAAAAAAAATAAAATGAACATGTGATGGCCCATAAAAAATAAATAAATTATAAAATAAAATATTTATTGACAAAAGGAAAAATAACTAACCTCAATCTATTTTTGTCTTCTTAGTTGAGTACTACACTTGTTGAAATAAGGTTTTTATATTTTTCATTTAACTTTCTAACTTGTCTATTGCTTTTTTCTCCAAGAAATTTCTTGTGTGAAGGAGGGGAAAAGGACAAACGATAGGGAAAGGAAAATTCTTTTGTATATAACTCTTTGCTCAAGCGAAGAATTCTAATTATATTTTGATAAAGTATTAATTAAAAATAAATCTCTTCATAAAAATGTTTCCCTCAAAGGTTAAATTTGACCCACAAATAACTCTTAAAAATAAAAATTACATAAATGTCAGTTAAAAATGAATAAGAAAAAGTTAACAAAAAAAAGTAAAAATTGAAGGCAAAAATTTAACCGATAGACAAAACGCGTGTTTTCAAATAATAAAGGTACTAAAAAATTTCAATCAAACAAATTTTGAAATTTTATGAAATGATAAATTATAAATATAAGTCTTATTGATTTTGATAATTTTTAAAAAATTAAAAGATATTCTAAAAATAATAATTTATTAGCAAATGAATAATGTTAGTAACAAAAATTATCATGCAAGTCCCGATTTCACTAATTTTAAAAAATTAAGTAATTTTTTTTAAGTTTTAAAAAGTAGTTTATAATTATAAAATTCAATAATTTCATTCATTTGTGTTTACAAAAATGTTTAAACCTTTTTAATAAACAGCTAATAATTGAATAATTTTTTTTATAGTTTTCTTTCTTGCAATAACTAAGATAAATTAAATTAAAAAGTTAAAAAGAAGATTTAGAAATTAAATAGATATATGATTTTGTTAAATATATTATACAAATTCCTTTTTTAGAAAAAAAAAATCTTTTTTTTTTTTATTTTGTAGATTTTTTATTGGACATTGTTTAAGATAAAATCTTTTATTTATTTATTTATTAAATTTGTAGATTTTTTTTATTGTACATTGTTTAAGAGTTGGATTATTTTCTTCTTTGCAGGCAAGGACGGGGAAGAGGCAAATTTTTTTCTTTATTTGAATTTTTCTTTCCATTTATGCAAAGAAAGTCCATAACATTCCTTAATTCCAAATTTTTGAGGCCCCCCTTTTTGAAGTGGGGGCGGGAGAATTTTCTTCTCCTTTTGCATATGACATTTGTAGAAGAAGGGAGGGGGACCTTCCCATGCACGGGACAAGCGTCATAGGCAACTGGCCGAGGCAGGGCTGCCCATGAAGGTGGTTGGGGGAAGCCATGCTGGCTGACGGGAGTGGGTGTAGCTGCAGAAAAAGAGAGAAAAAGGAAGGAAAGAAAGGGGGGAAAGCAAGGAGACACAGCGGGAGAGGGGGGGGGGGGGGGGGGGGGGGGGGGGAGGGGAGGGGGCGGATGAGAAAGAAAGAATTTTCTTCTGATCTGATAGTTTGGGAGGGGAGGAACCTCGAAAGAGCCTCTCCAGGTATGCTACTTATCTATCACTATTGTTCTTTTGTTATTCGCTCTCCTTCGTTCCTAGTTGGGTATTATTTAGCAATTTGCGTGTGCATAATACATGGTTGCTCTTGTTGATTTCTATGCCTCCAATGGACTCGTTATGACTGTATGCCCACCTGTTGTTTCTGGTTCATCTTGAGAGAAATGATGTGAATCTAGTCCAGTTTTATCTGCACGATGTCTAAAGGGTTTTTTTTTTTTTTTTTTTTTTTCTTTCCTATCATTTCTTTAAAAAAAACTTCCTTCTCACTCTTTCCGGCACATACGGCCTACATGCATGGCCACTTTGATGCTTGCATGGCCTTTTGGATCCCTCATCCCCATGCTTCAGCATGCCCAGTGACTACACCCGCCTTACCCATTTCCACGCATGCATGGCCATCTCCTCCATAATGCCTATACATATCACCTCCCTTCAGGACCCAGCTTCCTCATTTCCTTTCCCCATCACCTTTTCTCTCTCTATCATCAAGCCCACCATGCCCACCTTCATACCCATGCTCACCCTTTTCTCAACCATGTTCCTCTCCTTGGACGACCTCTGCAAGCTCGCCATCGTTCACAAGGTCTCCGGCGCCACCAACAGCTACAGAACCACCACTGCCACCTCTCGGGAGGCTAGCACGCGTTAGAGGTGGAAGAGAAGAGGGTTCAAACGCCACTCAATAAATAGCAAGAAAGAGAGAGAGATGGGTCAGAGGCGGGGCTGTGGAGTGAGTCACGAGCATGGCTCGTTCATGGTGATTCAGGTTGGGGGATCCCAACCTCTTGCACTAGGCTGCCACTCACAACAGCCGCTGCCGGAGAGGGAGTCTGCCACTTGTCGTCGTCGCCTTCCTCTTCATCAAGATCTCCGTCCAGCGACGGAGATGGCGGTCAGACCAGCAGCGCCGGCCATGGCAGCGGCGGCGCGAGCGCCAGCAGAAGCAGCAGCCCCCACCTCCATTCCCCCATTTCATCCCCGGCGTCATCAACATGCAAGCCATAACCTTCACCGCCAGCCTGCTGCATTAGTCCTCCCTTAGCTATTTTAAAAATGAGGTGGCAGCATCTTTGATCTTCACGGTAGCCATTTTGTTGGTGGGCTTTGTTGGTGGGCTGCCAAAGCCTAAGTTGTGGGTTTAGATTAGTTCATGTGGGGCTTAAGCCCCATCCTCCAAGTTTGGGCCAAGTATTTGGCCCTCTTAAGTCCTTTTTCTAATGTTACAAATATGTTTTTTCTATGAAGATTTTAAACTTAGCTATACAAAATATCATTTTCGAAATAATTTCCTAAAATTTAATTTTAAATTCAGTTTACAAAATTTTGATTCTCGAAGATTCAATCCCGAAAATTCCCCTATTCAATTTCACTCGTTTAAATATTATGATTGTTAATTATTATCATTTCATATGTATTGATTTATCATCTTTTAAAAATCTCATTTATTAAAGTCTAATTCTAATTCTTCAAAAATCCTACGTCCAAATTTAATTTTCAATCCCGAAATTTATACTATTATATTTCACTCGTTTAAATATTATGATTGTTAATTATTATTATTATTTCGTATATATAGATTTATCATCTTTTAAAAATCTCATTCATTAAAGTCTAATTCTAATTCTTAAAAAACCCTACGCCCAAATTTAATTTTTAATCTCGAAATTTATATTATTCGATTTCACTAGTTTAAATATTATGATTGTTAACTATTCTTATTATTTCACATGTATCGATTTATCATCTTTTAAAAATCTCATTCATGAAAGTCTAATTCTAATTCTTCGAAAAAAAAGAAATCCAATATCCTAACTTAATTTTCAACCCTAAAAATTCCACTATTCTTTTTTTATTCGTTTAAGTGTTATTTTCGTTAATTAGTATTATTATCCTATATTAGTTTATTTATTAAAAATCCAATCCTTCAAAAAAATCCAATGTCACAATTTAACTTTCAATCCTAAAAGTTCCACTATTTGTCTAAATGTTATTTTCTTTAATTATAATTATTATCCCATATTTATTTATTTAAAATCCAACTCTTCAAAAATCCGATGTCCTAATTTAATTTTCAACCCTAAAAATTCCACTATTCTTTTTTTATTCTTTTAAATGTTATTTTCGTTAGTTAGTATTATTATCCTATATTAGTTTATTTATTTAAAATCCAATCCTTCAAAAATCCAATGCCCTAATTTCATTTTTCAAGTCCTAAAAATTCCACTATTAACTATTTAACATCAAAGTCAATGGCATTTATTGGAGTTATGAACCTAAAATTTTTTGGCAATATGTGACCATGAGGACCAATAGCATACATAAAGGAAGTTTTCCATAAGTTTGGAAGTCAGGTCCTTGGGAAAAGAATTGTATCTTCAGTAGGCACTTTAAGCATTTAAAGGGTTATGTGTTAATAGGTTAACAAACTAATGGTAGCATGAGTGAGATTTTTTCAAGAGAAACCTATTTCTTGGAGAAAGATTTTCCTGGTGGAATAAGATGAGTAAAACTTCGAGCTTTATGGAATAGAGAGTCACATCTAGATGTAGTAAGTAACCTTACTTGAGAATGGAGAAGAAATTCCTTAGCATTTCATGCACAATGTGTGTAACCACATATACCAATAGATTAATTCAAGCAAAGGAGAATCTTCATCACGAACATGTTGAAATATCCTTTGTCATGGGTTTTCAATTAAGGTAAAAAAAATTGGTATTTCTACATGATAAAGAGGAGACTAATTTTGTGCATGATGAACTCTCATCTCTTGCTAGTAAAGAATGAATAGCCGCATTACATGAAGAGATGAAATTTATTAGGACTAACCATATCTATGAATTTTGACCTTTCACCATGGTATAATACTAATGGGAATAAGTGGGTTTTAAAAGTGAAGTGTAAGGCAAATGGTTAAAAAAAATATATGTATAAGGCTCACCTTGAAGTTAAGTTGTTGAATCAAAAGATATAAGACTTTCCTAGTAGCAAAAGGATACACCTAAAACCAACTTATAGGCAATAAGGAATATTTTTCTCTCATGGTAAGGTTTGCCTCAATTTGTTTTATTTTGGCTAGTATCCTACATTTAAATTAGAAGTTATAACAAATAGATATTAAGACACCATTTATTTATAGAGAACTGGATTAGGAGATTTATATTGATTAATGTGAATGCTTTAAGACAGAAAATTAAGAAAGCACACTATTAATTTTAAAGAAATCTATGTATGACCTAAAATAGTTTTAGAACAATAGAATATGAGATTTCATTAAGCCATTATTTCTAATGGGTGTGATAATTGATAAATATTATTATATGTATATCAATTGATACAAGGGCAGTTTGTTTAAATTATGTTTATATGTAGATGGTTTTTTTATGGTAAGAATTTATAAGGGGTTCATTGTCATTGCTAAGCAATGTTTGTTATTCATATTTTACATAAAAGACACATGAAAATCAAGCTGTAAAACTTCTCAGATTGTCTTAAGCTATGTATATAACTGACATTCTATGATGATTAAATATGTAAGACTGTAAAGCCTGCTAACTCTCTTGTCCTTACATGTGAGAACTTGAGCCATAAGGTGGATTGTAAGACTCCTAAGGAAAGAAACAAGATGATTTATGACACCAAGGTCGTCAAGGATTTGATTATGCATGGCATGATATGCACTTGACCTAACATTAGCTCTATAGTTGGATTGGTTGGTGATGGAAGCAAAGTTTATAATTTGTTCTACTACTGTTGAGGATGATTCTTTGGATATTCTAACTTCTCAATTGCTTTGGATCCTATGGAAATCTTTTGTGATAGTACGATTGCACTTGATTATACCAAATAACCTATATATCATGATAAAACCCAAACATATTGATTTGAATATCCTTTAAACATAGATTTTATTAAAAGAAAGGAAGTTATCTTAGAAAGATTCTTATAGGTATACATGGTCTAAAATTCCTTTATCAAGCCTATTTTGTGAGAGGTGTTTATGATTTATGCTCCAATAGGATTATGTAGGATGTGATGGGTGTATTCTTTTTTATCCCTCACTTGTTTTCTCGTCCAACTTTGTGATATTAATTAAATAACTAAATAATTATATTCATCCATATGTTTAGTATCATTCAATTCATATGAAATGTAAGTTAGCACAAATATTGGAAGGACATGAATAGGCGACATCCCATTCACTCACACAATAATTTATTAGAACTGAAATTTGTTGTCCTTTCCTGGTATCTTGTTTATTTTAGAGCATCTTAGTGTGGTTACTGAACCCATAATTTTGTTATTTTCTAACACTTCTAACATGCTTCGACCTTTTTAATCTTTTCTTGAAGTTTTGATATATTTTTTCCAATTTTTTTTTGAATTCTTAAATTTTTATGTAAGCTCCGAATGCGTAACCAAATCATGTTAGAGTCAAAGGAGTAAAGTCACATAAAATTTGGAGCAGACAAATTTCAAGTTTGAGGTTAGTTGAGGATGTGAGATATGTCCAGACAAATCAAAAATTTAAAATATTAGAATTATTAAAGAGAAATCCTACCACCCAAAAATGTTTTAAGGTAATGATTATATGATATTAAAAACTTGATTTATTTTTTAGATTTAGAAGTCCTTTTCCTAGTTGAAAAAAATAAAATTGGGAAAGAATGATTAAAAATAATAAAGAGAATGATGAGTGAATTTTGTTACAAAAAGAGGAAATTAACACAAATCCACCTAATTGTCAAGTTTATAAGCTAAGCATGCACTCTCAAGATAGACCTACCCTTCAAAAGCTCATAACAAGCGAGTATATTAATTTTCAGGAAAATTTCCAAGGGAACACAAATCTGCCTGGTAATACGTTATACCAACTAGTAAAACATCAAAAGCTAATGCCTTCTATTTGATGCACCCTCACAATATCATGACAATGCCAAAGTTGGAGCACTCATGTAGGAATATAAGTATCCTATTTTTTCCATTGGGTAAGGGGTTTCTCTTCCTATTCGGAAGTTGTATGTTCATTTCATTTCTACGGTTTAATTTTTTAATTTTTTAATTTCCTCCATGTTATAGGTTGGATTTTAGTTTATTTTTGGTTTATTCTCAATTGGATTATCTTTGTTTTCTATTGAATTCCATTGTTGTAATTATTTTTCTATATTTATGCTATATATTCTAGTTGTTGGCGCTCATTTATGGAGTTAGTTATGTTTTCTTTTATATATTTATTTATTTATTTGCAATAATTTAGATTAAGGACTAAACTCTCATGGTAGTTTTGTACCAAAGCCTTTAGGTTTAATAAATTATATTTTTTAGTTTTCCTATTTTATATATATATATATATAGATGTATATCTTGTCTATTAATCTCTCATTGCATTATAAAATACTTTTGGGACATTTCAAATACTTAGATTTTGTGTGCTTTGACTTTATTTGCCTTTACTTAATTTTGTAACTGGTTTGATTTGGGATTTATATTACTATGTTTCTCCTTCCTTGCAACCTAACTTTAGATTATGACTGCCCTAGATAATTTTGGTGCTTAGGCTTTTAAATTTTGACCCATATTTTTCATGACTCAATTTCAAAATTGAAGGATTAGAGTTTCTATATTTATTTATTGTGAAAAACTAGACTATGGTGTATTTATCATGTTGTAATTTTTTTTTGGTGCAAGTGACCATGAAAAGGAACTTCAAAAGGATGCTTATTTACTAGAATATTTTATGTTGTTGTAAAAAATTTCAATGACCTATCTTCTCCTTTGTTTTTGGAAACTCTCTAAGGTTATGTTTGGTTCCCGGAAAATACTAAGGAAAGAAAAAAAATGCAAAGAAAAATGATTTTTTCATGTTTGGTTGTCCTATGAAAAATATAAAAGAAAATCAAATATAATTAAAACTAATTAAAAATTTATGTATTTTAAAATTATTTAATCTTTATATTAATGAGTTAAAATAAATAAAATGAGTTTGAAGTAAAAAATAAAAATAACGTATCAACTTTTAATCAATTTTTTATTTTCCTTCATTTTTTTTTTCCTTATATTTTTCTTTTGTATTTTCTTTCCCTTGCATTTTCCCTCAAATTTTCTGAGAACCAAACATAGCCTAAGTCTTTCACCTCACAAAACCCATCCATTTCACCTCAATTCACCTCTTAAATCTCTCTCTTCCTTATTATAACCCTTCCAGATCCAACCCTTCCTCATTATGGATGCCAATCCCCAACTCTTCGATTTAATGCCACAAAATCAAAGTTCTTGGTCTTATGGCTCAATAAAGAATCATCAACCATGGAATATAAGCAATAATTACCTTTTTTGTTTTTAGAAAACTAGAAAAAAGGAAAGATACTTAAGATGTGACAAAAAATTTGAGAAACATGTTAATTAACTAAAAATATTACCTTGATAAGGCCTAATATGAGATTTAATTATAGATAATCGAAACAAGATAATCTTAGAAATTTTCTTGCCTATAGTAGTGGCCAAGTGAACATAATATTTATCTAAGCATCTTGAATGGAGATAAAATATAATGACTAGATTATGATTTCTAAAGTATGAGATAGTGACATGTTCTCTCCATTCTAGAAAGATTTACTCAATTATAGCATGTTTTCATACTACATGTGCCAATAGACTATGATTAATGAAAGTAAGAAAATGAATCCCCTTCTTATTTTCTCACTTTGATGAGACTCAAATATAACACTTGGATGGCTTTAAAAAAGTCGATTTTAGTATGTGAGGCACTAGATCATAACAAGCCCTAACTTTTCAGTTTGTTGTTACTGCATGCCTTAGAGAAATTTGTTTTAACATGTTTTTGTGATATTTTTGCAAGATTATGGCTTAACTAGCACATTTCTAGTACTTCGTGGGTTGTAGAGTATCTAAGAAGGGGACACTATCACTAATAACATGATGAGCATGACTCACAATAGTGCACTAAGTAGAGCTCACTGTAGGTAGCACATCCTAAGAAGCACCAATCTAGATTGTGCATTTAGAGAAGCGTATTTGAATTATACACCTTTAAGTGGTGGTTTGGATTGTGCACTTTGGAGGTCCGAGCCATATCGCACACTTCAAATTGTGCACTCAAAGGATGAAAAAAAAAGGGTATTGCTTTCAATACTATTCGAATAACCAAAAGTCCACTAGGGAACACCCAAAGAGAGGAAGTGGGTGAAGAATGGGTGATTTTAAAATTTTAAATAATTTTTTTGAATTATAATCACTTTTATTATCCCAAGATAACCGACATATTCAACTAGGATTTCACCCAAATAAAAATCTAATTTTTATGGTTAGTTGACATCTAAAGATTAACAATATATGTTAAAGTATGTTAGGGATAATAATAACAACAAGAATAACCAACCTAACAAACCCGACAACCAATTAACCAATCAATCGAATCTATTCAATATCTTCAACAAAAATATATGCAGTCATAAATATAAACCTTTTAGAATAGCCTCCCACAAACTATGGAGATAAAAAATCACAAGGTCTAAGAAATCAATCGAAATCCACTATTTGAAATCAAGTCACATAGATTTACGTGGCCGTTTTGCCCTAAAGACTTACTCTCCAGTACCTACAACTTGATTCACATCCTTGGCACAACAACTACCTATTTCTCCTTAGCAGTTCCTTCGATCCCTTCAAAGGGATTACGGTCTTCAACCAACAATTCAAAGAATCAAATCCTTGAATGAGAGAACAAGAATGGTGTGGCAATAAGGCTATTCTCACCAAAGAGTACCTCTAAAGAATGAGAGGTCTCTCAATAATTAGATCTTTATGATCTCTAATCCTCTAATCTCTTAACTTGAATCTCTAACCCTCAAAGAGTTACAAGAGAGGTATTTATAAGAAAATTCCATAAGGATTCGGTATCTTAAGTTTCCAAATTAGCGTTGGGTTGAAATTCATTCAAAATACGTTTCTAGACTCGACAAATTGTCATGACCTCCTGACCGGACTTAGACTGCTTGAGCTCTCTGACTACTTGAGCAGGATTAACCGCTTGAACGTCCCTAACTTTTTGAAAAATCATTTTAAAAATATTTTAAGCTAAAAAATGATATCGAACCTTTTATACCTCAAATAAGCATTATATGCCATAAGCCAAACCTTTTTAGACGTACCTGTGACTTCTGGGTTGAATGAACAACAACTTTTAATCTTTAATGGAAAGCAGGTCACTATCTAAAAAGACTTTTATGGCCAAACATAAATTGGAACAAAATTGCAAACATATAAATAAGAGTTAATGTCCTAACAAAGGACATCTTTTACATTGCACTTTGATGAATAGTGTACCTCCCTTAGGTGCTTCAAAAGTTGCACACTATTCAAGTTCACTAAGAAGCAAGCACACCACACTACCCCATCCTATAGGGTCTTCACAAAGTGCACAATCATGAGTGCATCATTCTTCATTAATAAGTCAAGTGCACCATAGCAACCCTAAGTGTGCAATTTTCCTCCAATAACATAATTTGCCTCTCTAATTCATAAAGTATGTTCTCTCTTTCATCAATGAAGCACATTCCAGATAACTCCTACTTTAGTGTATTGTCTTGATTATTCCACCTTGTGCTCATGCCACATCTTCCGATCATTACACACTAGTCAAGATTGCATAACAAATAGCACTCTTGAAGCTCTGAATGGTCAAACCATATCACCATGTTGCCAAATTGAAAAGATAGGAAGCGTAGTCACCACCCACAACATGTTGACATCCTTTTACTAATGTTTGGCTGACACACTAGCATGGATAGGAGGCATAGCTAAATAGGAGAAGCTTAGGAGTAATGATGAGGATGGAGATTTTTGCCTATAAATACGAGAACTCTAAATAGACAAAGAGAGAAGTGGAATAAGAGGTAAATAAGTTAAATTGTTTTTAGTTATGTTTTCTTTTTTATGTTTCTTTCCCTTTTCTATTACTTTTCTTTGTTTAATTTAGTAAACTTTTCTTTTTAGTTTTATGTTTCAATGTCTATTTCTTTGTTTCTTATTGTGGTTTTTCTTTTGGTGTTATTCACTCTAACAGGTGAAAAAAAGCTGAGATTTCTCTATCCAATTCCATTCACCATTGGTTTGGTTGTGAATGGTTAAAAAAGCTTAACTTAGGTTAGGTGTTTTGTGGACCACAAGGATGAGGGATGAGTTACTAACTTAGCTCAGTGGTTATGAGGACCAAAAGGAATAACCATGGTTGCTGGTCTCCTAAATTAAACATGATCCTTTTGACATAAAGGGGAATCCAATTAAATTTTCTGATTACAAGGACCTGCAAAGGAGGAATTAGATCAAATGAAATGCCTAATTATTGCTCTTCAACTAGGACTTTTTGGTATAAATCGTAGGCCTAATCCTAATTAAGGTCAACACAAGTTCAGAGCCCTATTAATGAGTTGAGCTTGAGAAAAGAAGTTTTAAGTGAATTTCTACTCTTTGAGTTAGTTTCTTTGGTTTTGTTTATTCAATTTCTAAGTTCCCTCACTCTCTTCAAAATTATATATATATATAAAAATTATCTCTTTTAGCCAACACTCACACTTCCAAAATCTTGTATCTTTAGCATAGTTAATCATAAGTTCCCTATAGAGATGACCTCACCACTACACAACTATTAACTTTTTCTATGTTCGCTTTTAAAACTAAAAGTTTCAACAACTAATCTAGTTTAAGCATTATTCTTGTAAAACTTCAATAATAAATATTTTTAGATTTTTCCTTAAGCTAGAGAAAACTATAGTTAAACAAAAATTGACAACGTTGTTAGGAAACTTTTGTATAGACGATCCTAGGGATATTTTGGGTATACACTTGCTGTTTTTACAACATTGCAAGTGTATTTCACCTATTCTCCACCCCTATTTTTATTTCTTTTGGTTGCACTAATTTTTTTGTCTTTGTTACTTAATTTCTTTTCTTTTTCGGTTATCAAATCCAACATTATAATCAATTTTGTTAAAATGGAATGATGGCTTTGGGAAGCAAGAAGCTAGGAGACCTGATCTAGACTAGTAACCCTTAACTATTTGCTTTCTCAACACATCAACCCGCAAACCACCGGACCTACTTTCAAAATATTTTTTTTTGGTGTTAGTAGTGGGAATATGATGAATGAAGGATCTTACACAAAAAAAAAAAAAAAAATCATTTTTATTTTTCATTTTCCTTGCTATTTTTTTTTTTTTTTGTGTTTATTGCTACTGTTTTCATTGCACAAAAATCCAGATTCCTAGTTTCACTTAGAACTCACATCCTCAAAAGAAAGGGTATGAGTTTTTATTTTTTATTTTTTTTATTTTTAGATGATATCATGCTTTGGAACTAAAGAAAATTGGTGCCTTATCCGTTGGGAGAAATTAGTTCCTTAGTCACTATGCCAACATGTTTTCCAATAGTATAAAACCTTATCCTTTGGCACAAACTTTGGAAAGGGAAACTAGCACAACTTCTAGAAATCTTTTTGTTTGATGATGATCAAGTTTTTGCCTTTAATCAAATTTGGCTGCACCATGAGAAAAAAAAAAAAAAGCATTCTTAGCTACTTTAATTAAGACATTGCCTAAGTCATGAATGATTAAACTTTAATGGATATTGTTTGGGAAATCCGTTAGTTATGATCAAAAGGATATAAGGGAAAATAAAATATTATTTAGTATGACATCTCACTTACAATTCAATCTTGTGACAACTTATGTTGCCTTAAATAAGTAGCAATATAATTGTGTAAATATATAGGTTCCAGTATATCTCTTTTAGGGATTAAACATAATCATGCCGATGTGACTAATTGAATCTAGGGAATACTAAGACTTATACTTCCAATGAAGGTTTGATGTTTCTATTGTGACTCCAATTGAGTTTCTAGCATAGAGCTCTAGCATAGAAGTACTCTTAGTTGTCCCAAAGAGTCAATTAGCTAGTATGACGTGTCTTTTCAGTTTAGTATATTTGAGAAAACGTATTGATTATCACTTAAATAAGTTTTTTTATGCTAAAAAATGAATTTTTATATACCTTGAATGATAATCATTTACTTTTATCCTAAATATATGCTAAGTTCCAATTTAAGTACTAATTTATTTATCTAGTGTAGAATGCAAAAAAAAAAAAGAAGGTAAAATGTGAATCTCATGGGAAGTATCAAAGGCAATTTAGAGTTATGAGAGTGATGAAATCAAGGTGGATAAGCTTGGATCCATAAGAAAATATGAAAAAGGCAAGGAAAAGGGCATTGTTAACATGCCAAATCCAAATCAATACCTAAAGCTTTATTTTGATATTGAAAATTGGTGAAGAGAAGGATTGTTAACAAAATAATTTTGAAACCTAATGGTTTATATTGAAACAAAATTGATACATGAGATGACTTATCAAAATTTCTATAGAAGCCTTAGATATGTCAAGCCTTAGTATCGTTTATCTATTACAATTGACAACACTTCGATTCAAATTTGATATAAGTAAGAATTGGTATCAAAGATTCAATACCTACTTCAACAACATACTCATTTATTAATTTTTGGAAGAAATTACTCCACCTAATTATCAAAATTTTGATATTAGTTTGACACCTCATCCAAAATTTTGACATAAGTATGCAATTTTTCTTTTTAAGCTTGATTCCATGATAATGGTTTTTAAAGGTGTAATTTGTGATTATTAGGGTGTGTTTGAGGTCTAAGAAACTGGAAAAATCCTTGAATAGTACTTTTGAAAGTAGCCACTTTGCGATAACAACACCAAATATTTCAAAATCATGTTTGCTACATAGTACACATTTTGAAACAAGCACGTGAAAGACGAGATGATTTATCAAAATATTGTTACCACAGTGATGGTGTATCCAAAATTTTGATAGCAACTGTGTAGTTTATTATTTTGTTTTAGAGAATTATTCTATTCTTCTTGTTTATTTTCCAATATTTTAGGTATTTTATTGATGTTGGTTTAGAAGTAGATATAAATACTGACTTTAGGGTCTTAGGGTCTTTGAGGTGGACGTGGTGACTATTGAAGAAAATATACATTCCTTTTTAATACTTGTTCTATTCTTCTTGAATTCAATGTCAAATGTTAGATTAAATATAAGTAGCCAAAAGCCTTGATATCCAAAGGAGGATCTCCTAAGAGGTAAAATTAGAGGAATACAACCATGATTAAGTAAATAATTATCCCTACTTTAAGATGCACAATTATCGTGATCTCAAAAAATGAAAAAGTAACTCCATGACTCTATTGAGACAATATATGTTTAATACCTATTGGATTAATCAATGAATGTTTTCTATAAAAAGGGTTGATTTGCTAATTAAGATCCAATTTGATCATTCATATGCAAAGTCTTAGGTTTAGTATTTAAAATGAGCATAGGGCTTATTTTGGTTGAGAAATGAAAGTTGCATCCATGAAGGGTGTTAGAGGACTAGAAGTATAAGAATGTAATTATATGCTAGTTGCATCTAACTCAGACGCATACAAGTCACAAGAATCACAACTCTATACTTTCACAAATCCTAACTCTTTTGAACCATGTGTGTCAAAGGTCAATTTCATATTTAGTCTTTTACATGAATCTTTCCTTAATGATTTTTTACCGAAATAGTTGGTCTTAGTGAGCACACAAGATTTTTAAGCTAATAGATTTGATGGGTTTAAAAAACAAAGAAAAATTAATGTTTTTCATAGAGCAAGTTTTGTATTTCAAGAGAAGTCCTTCATAATCTTTCTCAAACTAAAAGTCTAGTGACTAAGCCCATGGCAAAGTCCATAATATGTTATCTAAGAATCAAGGAGCTACAATGTCATTCCTTGTAGTCATCATTGAATATTGAATGATCTCACACATTGACGAAGATTTTACATGGATGCTTGAATATAATGCTACTAATAATTGTACTAATGCATATATATCTCTCTCCCATCAATTGGTATTGGATGTAATTTAAGAAAGTGGACAAATGTTATAATATTTTTAATTTTTTCATTATGTATTAATAAGTTGGAAGGTTCTAAAATATATCAAATCTTTAGAAAAAAATGTTCTAATGATTATTGAACAAACAATGTTGCAATTGACTAAACATTCAAAATTATTCTCTTAACTTAACATATGATAAACCATTATTCATCATTTTTTTCTTTATATTTTTTTTTTAACCTATTTCCCATGACATAACATTATGCTCACTATTACCAACTAATATAATTTATTTTTCTATTTTTAGTTGACTAAGAAAAATTGAGTTAACTAAAATGATGCATTTTTATCAAATTTGAAAAGACAAAACAATAATTTGTTATGCTACCTTCCAAAAGCCATCTTCTAGAGCTCCTTCATAAGTAAACCTTGTATATAGTTAAATATAAATATAACTAAATAGCTACATAATTAATTGGCAATTTAAAAAAAATGTGGAATGAATCAACATCAAAAAAATATTAGGAAACTTTTGTCCTTAGTCTCATGAAATATATATAGCAAACAAGATACTAGTTAAAGTTTTGAAATACAAATCAATGTTTCATAAATGCCTCTATATAACAATGAATCTTAATAGAGAATAAATATATAACCTATAAAAGAAGGGAAAAAGCAGAGTAAAATAAAGGTCTTACCGATGATAAAGTAGTTCCAAAATGTTATATGAAATTCTTTGTCACCTTCCTAAAAAAATATTGTTACAAGAAGTATTAGTACTAAAAAAATAAAATAAAATTTCATCCACTTGAAGTATTAATGCATATAATGATTAACATGCTAAAGGATAGTTTTTTTTTTATTTTTTATTTTATTTTATTTTAGATTAAGTTTGGGAATCAATTCTCATTGATGTTTCAAGAGTTTGGATTAGAAAAATTAAATTAATTTATAACTATCATGTTAGTAATGTTAGGATAAAACCCTTAAAATCATGACATTATGTAATAAACTTTTGGATTTTATTATTTATTAATAAATTTCCAATTCACTTTTATCTATCCTCATTCCATGCAATATACCTTGTAAGCATTCTACCCTGCATCTCTTGCATTGTACTTGACTTGGGTGGATTAGGAGTTACATAGAAGATCCAAGTCATGGGTTTTTTGCAAGTAGATGACATTTTCACAGTTAGTTTGTGGGCTTAAGCAACCCATTAGAGGTCGTAGTACACTACCTCCTAATTGAAGAGATGGTTGATCTTAGCCATTGGGATGGGTTTCCTATAGTGAATGCACAAGTATGTATGGTTACACATTAGACAAGACTTACAATGAGTCATGACTTAAGACTATCAAATAATTATGATTTTACCAAGCTGCTTCACTGTGTTATCTCTCAACCTTGAGAGAACACTGAGTTTATGCTAAAATTAACAATGGCTTTGGCTTACGGGTAAGATAGTAAGTTGATCATATATTTCCTATAGATTGGGTCATTGTTGATATAAGCTAATAGCAATAGGTATATATTCTCGATAAAGGCACCATGATATCTCATGGGATTTCAATAGAATGTCTAATTAGAGCTAAAATATGTGCTCCAATATGATAAGGAATAAGGTAAAGAATGATATAGATTGGAGAACATTAGAAAATAGTCCCACGTTGGATAAGATACTATGGACCCAAAGGTATAAGCACATTCCATTCTCAATATTTCTTGTGCATGAGTGTCTCATCGTGGGAGGTTTGTATCCCACAAATTATGATGAAGCAATGAGTCGTATTGTTGCTCACTTATGGTAAGGAGCTATGAAGGGGATAGTTAAAATCTTTGTGTTCCAACATAGTCTAGGTTCCTATAAAAGCACTAGAAGGGATAAAACCCGAGGAATAAGTTGGTATATAAGAGGAACATCAATATTAAATCAGACATTTACATAGCAAAAAGCCTTTGTGTGTAAGAAATCGCAAGAAAGCATGATAGTGTTCTAAGTCTTGCAGGTAGATGGTAGTTTACTTAATAGGTATGATATAAGGATATTGTTATCAGTTAATATTTGGTTGTCTACTTATTTCTAGATGAAAATCTAGAAGGGGGCACACTATATTCTTTGGGTTTAAAGTATTTTTAGATTGCAAAAATAGGAAAATTGTGTTATATCACCTACATTGACAGGCATTTGATTAAGTGCATGACGTAAGAATCCAAGAAGAGTTTCTACCCTTAAGTTTAGAGTTTTCTTTCTTAGGATTAGTGTCCTTTGACATCTACATAGAGAAATTGCATTAAGCCAGTACCCTTTGCCTCTACAATGGGTAACCTTATGTATGTGATGATATGTGCTAGATCGAATATTTTCTTTGTTGTAGAAATGGTGAATAGATATTAGTCTAATCAAGGATTAAGGTTTTGAGAGGATGTCAAGCATATACTCAAGTATCTTAGGAGAAAGATGAATTATATGCTTATGAGTCCATGCAATGAATTGGCACTCCTTGGGTACCAAGAATTAGACTTTCAGCCTAATGACAACTCTCACAGGTCTACCTTTAGATATGTGTGTACACTATAAGTGATATTTGTTGGTACTTCTAAAGCAATAAAGGAAGTCATTTAGCATAGGTTTTTCATTATGGGACTAGGGGTAGTTCTCTTGGTTGTATCATCTAAGATCCTATTATGTGATAATAGTGGGATGGTGACATTGTCTAAAGAACCAAAATACCACTAGAAGAAAAAATGCATTGAAAGAAAGTACCACATATTTTCTAAGATAGTATAGAGAAGTGATGTGATTGTAGAGTAGATTCTTTCTACAATACCTAATCTCTTTTTTGGACTAGTTTGGGATTGAGCCATTAAAACACGACATAATGTAATAAAGTTAGACTTCGCTTTTCTTTAGGGATCCATTTTATGCATTGACATTGATTTGATAACTCAAAACCATATCATTTGTACATGACTTGGATGATAGAAGTCATAGGTTCCTTGTACGATGATAAGTAGTTCATAGTCAATTCATGGATTTGGGCAATCCAGTAGAGAGTATAGTGTACTACCTTCTAATTAAAGAGATGACTTATCTTAGCCATTGAGATGAGTTTAGTGCACTAGTGTGTATTGTTACGTACTAGATAAGACCTATGGTGAATCATGATGTAAGACTATCAAGTTCTCATGATTCACCAAACTACTATATTGCATGGACTTTCAACCTTGAGATGATATATATAGAGTTTGTGCTAAAATCAACAGGAGGCTTTGACCTATGGGTGAGACTCTAAAGTGGTCATATATTCTTACGAATTGAATCACTATTGATGGAGGTTGGTAACAACAAGTATTCTCAATAGAGGCATCATGATATCTCATAGGATTGAGACAGTGTGTTCCATTGGGTGATCTTAAGGACATGTGATCATGAATCTATGGCCGCAATAATTCCTTTAGTGAAATTTGACATATGTTCCTTGGAATTAGAGTACCTCAATTAATTATATAATAAGAAGATCTATAACTCAAGGATTGAAGAGGTAATCTTATTGGGTTGATAACACTACACTTTTATATCACAAACACCAGTTTATTAGGAGTCAGCATGCAATGAATAGTAGGTCATGGACTTAAACTTTGTTTCTTTGTAATTTCATAGGATACTAGAGTATAATTGACTCTCTTTAGTAAAGTGTTGAGTTAGTTTCAAAATTGGATTCTAAGGGAACCAATATTTTTCTATGGTTTCTAATGGTCCTTACTCAAGCTTCTGATTCATGGAAACACATTTTATTTTAGGGATTTGGGTTTTTGGTTTATTAGTGTGCATAAGCGCATTTGGGTAAAAATATAAGGTTACACTAGATCTTATGAATTAAGTTTCTGAATTAGACTAATTAATTAATTGGAGCTAATAAGGCTAATTAATTAATTATGGCCTAAGAGTTAGGATTGAGCTCCTAAAAGCAAGACATGATGTAACAAAATTATACTTAACTATCCTCTTACTATTTTTTTTGTGTATTGACATTGATTTGAGCATTTAGCCCATGTCTCTTAAATTGTACATGACTTGGGTGCATTAAAAGTTGAACAGAAGATACAAGTCATGAGCTCCTCGTAAGTAGCTAAGTTGTCCACAATTGGTTCATGATTTAGGCAATCCAACAGAGACTGTAGTGCACCACCTCCTAATTGGAAGGATGACTTGTCTTGGCCATCGGGATGGGTTTCCTATGGTGAGTGCACTAGTGTATGTGATACACATTGGACAAGACCTATAGTGAATCATGACACAAGGCTATCAATTGTCATAATTCACCAAGCTACTATATTGCATGGACTCTCAACCCCGAAAGGATATTGAGCTGGTAACAAAATCAACAACAGACTTTGGCCTATGGCTGATACCCTAAAGTGGTCATATGTCCTTATGGATTAGCTCACAATTGATGGAGGTTGGTGGCAATAGGTATTCTCAATAGAGACACCATGATATCTCATGGGATTGAGACAATGTGTCCCTTTGGGTGATCCAAAGGACATGTGATTATAAAATCTATGGCTACAGTAATACCTTTAGTGCAATTTCACATATGCTCCTTGGAGTTAGAGTATGTTATTTGATAACATAATAAGTGGGATCTGTAACTCAAGGATTTAAGAGGTAATTTTGATAGGTGATAACCAATGTTTTCAGAACCGGACCGGTGATCGAACCGGAAAAGTTACCGGTTCACGGTTCACTGGTCGGACCGACTGTCGAACCGCTATCAAACCGCTATCGAACCGGTGACGTCATAAATATATAATTTATATATTATTAAAATTAAAAATAATTTTAAAAATTTTAAAATATATATGAATAAATTAAACATCAATAATATTATTTTATATCTTTGATATTATCAAATTAAATCATATTAACATTTTAAATTTTATTAAATGAAATATGTATAATATTTAAATGTGAATATATAAAAAAATGAAAATTTAAACTAATTTCATAATTTTTAAAAATATTATATTATTTTTATTTAATATTATAAAAAATTTAAAATTTAATATATATTGTTTTGTTTGGCATATTAGTTAATAAAACACATGTAGCCGAGTGGTGTCTTCGGTGTACTATAGTTAAAGATTGGTCCAAGGTTCAAATCCTCTTGGTGGAGTTTTGTTATGTTTTTTTTCATTGATAATGCAATCCCACATCGGAAGATGAGAAGAACAAGGAGTCAAATGACTCCTATAAAAGCCATCCTCAGCATTGGCTTGGCATGGTCTTGTGGGCTCAAAAAAAGCCCACAGTAATGGGATTGGGCATGTGGGCTGTGTCATAAGACAGGCCCAACATGGAATCCTTCCTTTCATGCTTACAATGAGAGGGTAATGTTTTTATTTTGTAATTTTTTTTTTAAAAAATTAAAATTATTTGAATCTAGCGGTTCCCTTGGAACCGGCCGGTTTGTCCGATTCACCGGTTGAACCGCCGGTTCGAGCGGTTCAACCCCGGTTCGATCTCCATCCGGTCCAAATGACCAGATCGAACCGGAATGGTGACCGGTCGACGGTTGGACCGGTCAAACTGGCCGGTCTGGTCTGGTTTTTAAAACATTGGTGATAACACTATCTTGTTATATTGAAGACACCAGTTCATGGGGAGTCTGCATGTTGTGGATAGAAGGTCAAGAACCCAAGCACTTAGTGTCTCATTGTGATATACATAAAGTACTAAAGTGCAATTGACTCTCTATAGTGGGATGTTGAGTCAATTTCAGAATTTGATTATGAATGAGCTAGTACTCCTATGGGTCTTAGTGGTCCCCACTCGTAGCTTATATTGGCACAGTTTATGAGGGTTTGATAGGTTTTTAGTTTACTTTTGTGCATAAAGGTGTTTTCGTAATTACGTAAGGTTGCACAATGATAAGTGAGTAGTATCTTTAGACTGAGTTAATTGATTAATTAGGGCCTTGTATGGTTAATTAATCAATTAACAACCTTTTTGGGCTAAATTAAGTGACCTAAGCCCATGGTGGACTTAAGTCACTTAAGCATAGTAGGAAGCCTATAAATACCCCTTTAAGGGTTAGGGTTCCTATGTCTTATCGTTCTCCCTTTCAGTCTAGAGAGAAAACCCTAACCTCTACCCTTGAGATCTCTACCATCTTAGTGCCTAGACATAAGGAAGAGTCATTGGGGCAGAAAATCTTAGGTGTACAAGAAGACCATTGGAATCACACAAACTACATGCACAAAAACCGCACAGAATGGTTTTTGAAGCCATTATTTTCCTTTACGTTAGTCTTGAGAGCCCTTAGGATAGATGCATGCACCCTATGAGATACATGGCATAAAAACGAAGTAATCTAGGGTTCCCAACACTAGGTGAGATGGATTATGTAACCTAAACCCAATTTGGGCTCAAGTTACTAAGCACACAAAAGCCTTATATAAACCCCCTTAGGGGTTTAAGATTTAGACTTTTTCCATTTTTTTGTCTTTTAGAAAGCCACCAAAGAGAAACCCTAGGAAATCTCAAGGAAAAAGAGAAAAACCCACACTTTTCCCATGATAAACCCATGTGAGGAGAGGTTGGGTGGAAGAACTTGGGTAGATGAGTCATACGATGTTTCTTTTGACATCTTTATGAGTTATATGACATTTCAACTTGGAAATAATTTGAAAACATCCAAATCACAGGTATGAGTTCTAACCTCTAGATCTAGTATTTGTATGGTATTTATAGCCATAGGTTTCTGCTGCGTTAGATCTAAAAAAGCTTAGGATAGAGGCATGTACCTTACAAGATCTAGTATGTTTAAGGCACTTATGACACGCGCGACTTTAGATTGTTATCATAGAAAAATTCGTTTGATGTGTTTTGTGAGAATTTTGTAGGATTGAGCCATGTTTAACACTTTATGGACAAAAAGAGCACTTGAGTAGAGTACACTAGTGCTCATGCACTAAAAAGAGCTAAGTCTAAATTATGCACCTTGGAAATGTCAACTCAAATTGTTGACTAAGAGAAGCGCACTTCAAGTGCGCACCTTCCAACAGTAGTTTGGATTGTGCTCTTAGGAGCCCAATTTAGACTAAGTGCTTCACTAAGCACACTAAAAGGGCTCTACCCAAATTACACAAGTGGGTGCATGGGTAAATAGTCCATTTCCCTTGGTTATTCACAATTGCACAATAATAAAGGGAATTGAGGAAGTTAGTGAACTACTTTGCTCCAAGCTTGAATGGATTCACAATAGTGCATCCTAGCAACCATAAGTATGCTATTGTCAATAATAAAGTGCAACACACATTAGTAGTTCGAGGCACGCAATTTTGATCAATAACAACACCTCTCAATAAAGTGTTCTTCTTCATCTACCTGTAAAGCACATTCTATAAAGCCCACAACTCAGCGTACCACCTTAATTGCTCTATTTTATGCCCGAGCCATGTCTTCCTATCATTGCGCACTAATCAAGACCATGTAGTGCCCTTGAAGATTTTATCAATCTATCTATACTCTCATGTCACTGTATTGAAAAGAAAGAAGTCATAGTCATACACTTCGCACCCATTACATCGTTGGCATGGGAAGAAGGCGCAACTAGAAGGAGTAGTTTAGGAGCAGTAGGATAGATGAAAGATTTTTGCTTATAAAAAAAAAAAAATTAGAAGTAGAAAACAAGATCCCTTAGAGGAGATTAAAAAAAAGGAGAACAATAAGTTAGTTTAGGGTTTGTCATTTTTTTTTGGTGATGTTTTAGTTTTTATAAAATTTCATTTTTCAGTTTTTATGTGTTTATATTTGTTTCTTTTCGTTTGTGTTTGTTTGCTTCACTGGGAATGAAAGGAGTTGTAGTTATCAACTCCCAAGTTACCATACCTTTAGTTTATTTGTTTATCGTTGAATGTGGTCTCTCTTAGGCAAGTGGTCACAAGGAAAAAAAGGAATTTCCACTCAACCAAGCCAAGGCTATGAGGGCCGAAAATAGTATCCCTAAGGAGAAATGAGGATATATAATTTGGGTTGTAAGGGTCATAAATCATGCAACTGGAGTTGCATGCATACGCTTTTCCATTGTTAGCCTAATAAACCATAGATAGGCCTTTTGACACAAGGATTAACCCATCTAGGTCATTTGATTCTAATGACCCAAAAAGGAGCAGTCAGATCGAGTTGATCTATTGTTGAGACAATTGATGCTTCCGTAAGCTAGAACCCATTCCCATGGGTGCAAACCCCTGGTCTGATCTATGTGTTGCAAGTGCTGGTTTAGAACCTTATGGGTGGGTTGCCTTAGAAGTTGAAGACTTAACTATTTGTTTTCCATTTTCTTTATTTTTAAGTTTTTACTCCATCATTCACTCCATTCGTACCACCCATAATCGTTTCTTTGGTATAGTTGATGTAAAGTTATCTGTGTGGAGATAACCTAACCATTATACAATTGTTAGTTTTATATATATATATATATATATATATATATATATATATATATATATATATGCAAGGATTATGAGTTTTAACAACTACCTTGGTTTAAAATTTTGAATTGGTAAACTATATTGAAATTTTTTTCCAGATTATGTTTAAACTAAGAACTTTCCCAAGGGGAGAATCTGTACTATTGCTAGGGAACCTTTTGTACTTGTCCATACTGATGTTCCTCGAATGCACAAAATTGTGGCAACTTGTCTCGGGGCATAACCAAAAACTAATGCCATCATTAGGAAAGTTTGGCCAGCCCGAGATGAACCAAGGTCGAACTAGGAATGGAAAATTAGGGGTTCCCAGGACAAGGCAGGTCACAATAGATATTCAAGATATGTACCATGATATCTTATAAGTCTAAGACAGTGTGTCCACTTAGATGATCATAAGGACTTGTGATCATGAAATTTGTAGTCATAGTAATTCCTTTAGTAGAATTTAACATATTCTCTTTGTGAGTTAAAGTATGTCAATTGCTCATATGATAGAAAGATCTGAGACTTAACGATGATATAGGTAATCTTGAGAGGTTGATAACTTTCACCTTGTTAACTTATGGACATCAACTCATGTGGAGTCTGCATGTAGTGAATAGTAAGCCATGGACTCAAGAAATTGATTAAATTAGATTAATTAATATTTGTCTTGATGTAATACCATAAGATATTGAAGTGTAATTAACTTTCTTTAGTGGAATGATGAGTAAATTTTAAAATTGGATTTTAAAAGGGTTAATGTTTTTTTATGGGTCCTAATGGTCCCCGTTTTCAAGCTCATAGTCTTTGTTGGCACAAAGTTTTGATGTTTTATGGAAAGTTAGTGATTTATATACATAAAAGTGTTTTGGTAAAAGAGAAAGGATGCACATGAATTTATGATTAACTATTTTAGGTTTTTTTGGAATTGGGCTAATTAATTAACTAAAGCTCACCAGAACTAGTTAATTAACTAAAGCCCATTAGGGCTAATTAATTAGTTAGGACCTAGTGAGTTAAATTAAGTAAGTCAAGCCTAAGTTAGGCCAAAGCTACTTAAGCCCATAGGAGAGTCTATATAAACCCCTTGGGTTTTAAGGTTAGACTCTAATTTTGAGACTAATGATCTTTTAAAAACCTCGCCTACCTTAATCTCTCTCTTCAAGGTGTGTAGTCACTCTACACATGTGCCAAGGATCGAAGACAGTGACATCAGGTGGAAGATCATAAGGTTTTTAAGACCGTTGCATCAACTTGAATAGAATTTGGGAACATCCATATCCAAAGATATAATTTTTATAGCACCTAGATCTATGTTTCCTTAATATCATTGCCTATTAGTTCCAGTAGCCTTAAGATCTAAAGAGCATGCAACCTTATTATCGTAGTGTCATCCAACAATTACAACAAGGGGTAATGAATTTAGGAGATTTGGAGAAAGGTTAGAGATTGATCTTTGGAAGGGAATACATAATCTAGGCTTGGTTAGGAACTAAAATGATGAATTCTCCATGGTGCCTTGCATGCCCATACGAGCATCAAATGCACCATGTGAGAAAAATTCAACTTGATGTCAATTCTCCATATTTAAACTTGAAAGGCTCATCCATTAATGGGTTGGCATAATTGGAAGATTCTGAAAGGGCTAAAAAAATTATTCACCCATTATTGTGTCATGTGTCCATTATAGTTGCATATGTAAGAGTTAAAAATTGTCATTTAAGATTTTTTTGCCTTTTTTGTAATTGAAAAAACTTTATAATTTTTCCTTTGGAAAAATACCTTTTTTCTTTTACTTTCTTAGCAATTTTCATTCATTTTCTTTAGATTCAAACACATTTTGTACCATTAGATCTGCAAAAGTAAGTGGCTAATTTTCACTTTTATAGAGAAAAAAAAGAACTAGAGTTAAGTTCTATGGTGAATTAGTTAATTAGAGCTATTTGTTGATAGAGGATTTTAAGATAATATACCAATAATAAGGAATATAGTGAAATCTTGATTGATTCACTGAATACTTAATATTAGATTTGGTGAATTGTGTAGTTTCATTATAAGATATATTGGAAGGGTGGTTGAAGATGAATTAGGCTAATTATGTATTATTACTCCATGCAACTAAGAGACCTAATTTGAGCATTAAATTGATATATGATTTAGCTTAAAGCTAAATCATATATCAATTTAAGTGAGATTTTAAAGTCTTTAACCAAAATTGATAAAGCGTAGATCATGATTGTTAGGATAAAGCCCTTAAAAGCATGACATGATGTAATAAAATTTTGGATTTTATTATTTATTAATAAATTTTCAGTTCATTTTTATTTATCCTCATTCTATGCATTATACCTTATAAGTATTATGACCTGCATCTCTTATATTGTAGGTAACTTAGGTGTATTAGAAGTTACATGAAAGATCCAACTCATAGGTTCCTTACAAGTAGTTGACTTGTTCACAACTAGTTCATGGGCCTAGGTAACCCATTAGAGGTTGTAGTACACTACCTCCTAATTAAAGGGATTGTTGGTCTTGGTCATTAGGATAGATTTTCCAAGGTGAGTGCACTAGTGTGTATGGTTACACATTGAATAGGTCCTATGGTAAGTCATGACATAAAGCTATCAAGTTGTGATGACTTCACTAAGCTACTTCATTATGTTACCTCTCAACCTTGAGAGAATACTAAGTTTGTGGTAAAGTTAGCAATGACTTTAACGTAGGGACGAGATCATAAATTGATCATATATTTCCTATAGATTAGGTCACTATTGATGAAAGCTAGTAGCAATAGGTATTCTCAATAGAGGTACCATGATATTTCATGGTATTGAGACAGAGTGTCCCCTTAGGTGATCCTAAGGATGTGTGTTCATGTAAACTGTAGTCATAGTAGTTTCTTAAGTGAAACTTGATATAAGCTCTTGGAGAGCTAAGATATGTAGTTGACTACACAATAGGAAGATCTGTAACTCAAAGATAGTATAGGAAGCCTTGAAAGGTTGATAGTTTTTAATTTGTTAGACTACAAATACTAGTTCATGAGGAGATTGAATGTAATGGATGATAACTCACAAACCCGAGAATTTAGTGTCTCATTGTTATTTACATAGAGCACTAGAGTGTAGATGATTCATTGTAGTGTGATGTTGAATTAACTTCATAATTGGATTCGGAGGGAGCTAATACTATCCTATAGGTCCTAGTGGTCCCTGCTCGAGGTTATATACCTTGATGGGATGATCTACGAGGGTCGGATTGACTTTTTGTTCACTTTTATGTGTAAGGGAATTTTGGTAATTACACAAAGTTGCACAAGGGTTATGGAATGAATAGATTCAAGATTTCCTACAATGATGACCTAAATCCCTTAGAGATTGATCTTTAGTTAACTCCAAATATGAAGCTTTTTTACTTGATTAATACAATTTGTATTTGGACAAATTTTATATCTTCAAATTCAATTAATTTTGCCAATTTTCAAATATGACTTTTATTTACCTTATTGCTTGATCATTATCGCCTCAATTCACATCGGTTTCTCTCTTAATTACCTACAATTTTAACCATCCTAGTGGAAGACATTTGGTTCCATTATACTACCATAGCTTCTTGTTTTATACATTTTTCACCAGGCAAGAACTACCTACATATAGTAAGATCATTTTAATTTGTTTTAGCATGATCAACTACCTAGTCATCGCATCTCTAGGTATTTTCATAGCAAGGGAACCCATTTTATTTAGCATTAAAATTAACCACAACACTAACCACAAAGTCACTTATCTAAGCAAGGATGACATAAATAGATGGGTCCACTAATAAACGTCCACTTCCCATGTGGTGTGTGTCACTTTGTATTCTCCAATATAAGTTTTTCCTTCAATGGTTTGCTCATCAATCTACAAATTATCAATTTTATATATTCCTATTTTAAGTTGAATTTGTATTGTTTAGTTATCAATTTGTTACTCAATCTAGCCTATCTTTGTGTTTCTAACATGCTTATAAGAATGCAATTTTTATTTCTTTGATCTAGTTTAACACTTAGACATATTGCAATAATGTGCATCATCTATAAAATATTTTTAAAAAAGATCATTAACTTGCTTCTAGAAACTGGTTACTACAACCAAAATTTAGAGCAATAACTTCTACTTCACAACATACTTTGATACATTTTCTTAATTAGGTAATAGATGGTGTGGGTATGCTTTGAATTATATAATATATATATATATATATATATATATATATATATATATATATATATATATATATAGATATATATTAAGTAGAGTTAAAATCCTATATTAAGCATGTGATAATTAACAAGTCTACATATGAAAAACTATTAAGACAACTACAAAAAAGAATAAAGATCCTCAAGCTTAATTAGTGGACTAATGAGTGCATTGATTTTTTTAGAAGCAGTACGAGATATGGTTGTGTAAATTAAAGAAAAATGAAGTATAATATACATTACCATAGGGTGCGAGTTTTCTTCAAAGCAAGAGTGGCCAAAACTATTAGGCGTAAAAAGTGGTGCAAAAATAGTCAAAGCCCTCAAAGGACAACCAAAATCAATTTTCTTTTTCAACTTGGTAATAGAACATTACTTACCATCATAGCAATTGAAATTAAGGAATGTGGCAATAAATAATTTGTGAATGGGATATAGGAAACCTTTTATGATCAAACTCAGAACTCATAGCTACTTAATGTTATATAATGACAAAGGGATAGGATATAAAATAGAAACATATAAAAACTTTAAATAAAGTCATGCCACCTAAGTGCTACATATGTAGGGCTTGTTTCTTGTTCATTTCAAAAGGATTTTTTTTTATAGAAAAAAATGATTCCGAAATTCCTTGACTTTCATTAAACATTTGAATTTGTTTTTTTAAAGGTTTGCTGGAGATTTCTATTATGTCTCTAAACTTGTGTATCTTTGACCCAATGAGTGAGAGAGATGGAATGTGGTTGCATTTCAATTTAGTTTTAACATTGGGATTATATAAAATTAGGAGTTTTTGGTAACTATAAAAGACAATATGGATCATGCTATTTTTTAATCACCTCTAATCTTCTAATGAAGGCTTGTTCAACAATTCTTTCCTAGGAAAATCATACTTAGTAAAAAGCTTATGAGATCATTTTAGATTTATTAGACATTACATTTGGGTATAAAAGTGTTAACAAAGCCAATAACCTAAAATCTACTTTAAAAGATGAGGAAACTTTCATACCTTATCAACCATTTCAATATTCCTTGGTTGGAATTTTTTTTTAGATGGCCCCATAGTAACATGCAGAATAAGGGCCATAGTTGAATGGTTGAGAGGGTATGACTTCATCTAAGGCCATTGGATCCTAGGTTCCAATAGGAGCATCAAGTGTACAAGGTCAACTTCAATCAACATTTTAGCTTAATAGCATAGAAGGACAACTTGTTCCTTTTATAAGATCTAAAATTTATCGATGTTAACATGTGCTAACAATATTATAAATCTATGTTCTTTGTCTATTTAAATAACAATACATGTCCTACAATTTGGTTTCATATATGTTAGGTGTAATGTATTGATAATAAATGTGCTGTCAAGGTTCAAAATATAACCATTATAGTAAATGGAAGATTTCCTCACAAGAAAGAGGAGAAAAAGAAAATAGAAAAATGAAATAAAAGACCCATGACAACAAGAAATGGGAGTTTCTTTTAGAACCATGAGACCTTGTGATAAAATTTTAACAAAATTTATACTGGAATGAATATTTACTACGCTATAATAAAATTTTAGTCTTCTTGCAATTGATTGAGAAAAAAAAAGTATTTTCAATACTAAAGAAATAATGTAAGGAAATGAAAGAAAAATATTGGGAAGAAAAACTCTTGAATAATCATAACTATAATCTTCAATCAATGTTCTATTAGGTGCCTTTTAAATGCAAACTTCATTACCTGTCTATATTCCTTTTGGTTAAGTCATCACTTCTTTTAAAAATTGTGACATATGCGTAGGTAATGTTCCTGGTGGTTGATTCTCCTACAAGTTCACAAGTAATTGTTACATGCATGTGATTTCTACTTTACCATTGCATTGTATAACCAGTATGTATTTCCACCCCTTTGATAAATGTTTTATTTAGCCTTCTTCAGCATGAAATGGCTCAATGGGTGAAGTAAACAATTTTTTTTATATTGGTATCTATTTGTAAAAATAATTTTTGATAGAATATCTTGATACATATTCTAGGATACGAGGACGAAAAGTTTGTGAACTTAATCATAAATATCATACCAAGTAGGTAGAAATGTAAAAATCTAATGATAAATAGCGGAATAAGGTTTAGAGTTCAAGTATAAGTATAGATATTAGAACCGAAAAATATGAGATATTTCAAGGAGACATCTTTGTTTTCTTTTTCCTCAATAAATTCTCTATGGTATAATAAATTTGTTCTCATACATGCATATAGGCAATATTGGAGGCATCAAACCATTTTCATGTAACTATTTTTATCTTTAGGTTATTGCACCAACACCTTCATATTACAAATTTCATCAAATATTGATCAGGCCAGTTTGTGGATGAATTGAAAAACCTCAAATACTGGAAGCCTTTTTTTTTAGAAAAAAAAAATCTATTTAATGAAGCATGGAATATTTTAAGGCTTAATTGTTCTTTTCTAGAATACCATTAATAAAAACTACAATATTTTTAAAGCATGAAAAGAACAATTTTGAGGTTTCTAATGTAAAAACTAAAATCAATCTCTAGTCACCAGCATTCTCTTTGTTTGAAAAGATTGAATTATTGGATTTTTTTAATGTCTTCGGTTACAATATTATCATCATTTATTGGATGGATCAATAATAATAAATATAAAATTATAGAATAAAATTGCAACTATCAAACTTTTAGGAATGCAGTATGAATAATATGCTTAAATTCAATCAGTACTAATTTATTGGAAGGAAAAGGAAGAAAGGAACAAAATATGCTTAAAATATGGGATCTTTAGATCATATATACGTAAGGTTTTTTCTATAAATTTTAACTTCCTTTCATTTAGATGGTATTTATAAAACTGAAAATTAGGTACAAATCAACGTTAATGTTGAAATTATAGGTGTTGAATTAATGAAAATGTAAAGCATTTGTTATTATTATCTTATGGTTAAGTGTTAAATGTAATTTTATTTTTTGATAATGAAAATAGCTAAAACCTGAAATTTTACAAAATTAAAATTACTTACATTTATTATATGATGTCTTTAAAAATTTAAGGATTGTATATAATACGTCATGGAAATAAAAATATATTGTTTGAATATAAATCTTTATTTAGTAATAAAATTTTGCATGACATGACTAAAATATATATATAAAAAAAATCATTCTATATTCTACATAAATGTAAGGATTGTTTTTTAACTATCATTTATATCGAAAGTAACAACAAATATTTAAAAATTTTCTTGATATTACTTTGCACTAGAAAAATTGATATCAAACATTCATTCAGTACTGTCTTAAACTAAAAAATTTAACTATCAGAATAAATTAAATTAATTAATTAGTTTTTATTTTTATTTTATATAATAAAAACTTTATCTAAAAAAAGTTCAATTTTAATTTAAAATAAGATCCAATATTCTTCTTGTAAATCAACAATGTTTGTTACTTTATTTTTTTATCTTAATTAATTTAATTATAAATAATAAATGAATTATTTATAGATTTATTATTAAGCATAATTTAACTTTACCTTAAAATTATCTCATAAATAGTAAATAATTAAAAATGATAAATTATTTAATTTGTTTAAACATATTATTTTTTTCTTTTAATAAAAACTATTGAGAGTGTGTTGGATTCTCAAAAAAATATTAGAAAAAAAAAGAGTTAAGGAAAATAATTTTCCTCAAAGGAAAATGAGATATAAAAAAACAAAAAGGGAAATACTATGAAAAAAAATTAAAATATTTTCCTAAAAAATTATGGAAAGTTTGAAAAAGTAATTTTTTAATAATTTAAATTTATTTTGTCAAATTTTTTATTGACAATGAACTAAAAGTCTATTCACTATTTTCTTTCTTTCAAATTTGTTATTACTATATTTTTTTAAGTAATATATAATAAGAAAAAAAATTATAGAGTAGAAATTATAACAAAAATGAAAAAAATATTATATACAATAAATGGCTTATATTAAATAAAAATAATATATTACTTAATTTATTTCAACATCATTTTATTTTATTTTTATCAAAATTATTTAAAGAAATATAATGATAATTTTTATTTTTTCATTAATTCTTTAATGAAAAAATAGTTGCTATAAATAAATTATCATTTATTTGGAATTCTAATTTTATTATGTTAAATAACTAACACAAAAAAAATTCTACCTTATAGAATTTAATTTTAACATAATCAATTATCAATAGTCTCATTTAAACAACAACTAAAACAGGTTTTTAAAAAGTTTTAATTTCTTTTACATAAAGTAACTATGTTTTGCTGCAAGTGAAGTGATCAGTCAAGTTCTTTTTGCTAAACAAATTAAAATTTAATTGGCTCTTCATATGGAAGAGGAAAAAAAAAAAAAAAAAGAGAACTAAACTCGAAAAGGCATATGAGAATTAGAAATATAACTACTTGCATGAGTTGATTAGCCATTGCATCCCCACTCAAAACCTGGTGAATATATGTATATGGTTTCAAAGCAAATCCAATATATGATATGATAAATAGAATATATAGAAAGTGATTGCAACTCAACTTACAATTATCATAATGCGCCAACCTTTTGATTCCCATAATGATATATATTGATCGACTTTGTTGAATACATCATGAAGAAGAACCTTTGATACATCTATCACCTGAAGATGAAAAACAAACTATCTCATGGAAAAACACTTAAATGAATCTTTTATCATAATATAAAAAGTTTATGTTTTAAAACCTAACCAGATCGAAATCAAATAAGACGGTATCCCATGATGACAAAAACTTATTTCCGAACATAGCATCATCTTCAAGGTTGATCAACACTATCTGACAATATCCAGACCTAAGGTAATAGAGATCTCTGCAACAACAATTTTAAAGATTTAATTAAAATATTTAAAAAAATTCTATACATATTTAATTTTAAAAAATATTCTTCAAAATAGTTTTCACATAAAAATAAATAATATTAAAGGAAAATATTAAGAAACTGAAAGTCCTATGTGTTTATACTCTTTTTTTTTATTTAAAAATGGAAATCATATATGACAACATATTTCAATTTCACGTTAAAAAAAAATTGAAATGAATCTTCAATTTTTTTTAAGCCAACTAAAATTGAAAACAACAAAGGAAAAAGAATCACGTTAAAAAAAAATATGAATATGATCTCATTTATATTTGAAATCTAATATTATTTGAAAAATATTGTACAAATAATTTATTTTCTTTATTAGAGTATAAATTATTGCAAGTTGTTATATCTTTAGAAATTAATTTATTTTTGTGTATTGACTATAAATATATTAAAGCGCTTTATTATGCCACAAAATAAAAAATATAATGAAGACAAAAAAACAAATAATGCAAATATACAATATAATAATAATATTTTGTTTCCAAAGTTGGTAAAAGTTGAAATTAGGTCCAACTACAAAATCTATAAAACAACAACAACTAATAATAAACTTTGTTTTTATGATGTCTTTAGTCTCTAATTGGAAAAAGTTGAAAAAATAAATATATAAAAATGTATAATTATTTTATTTATGAAAAATACTAGAATAGTAATTTGTGTTGTCAATGAGATTTACTTCACAAATCATCCGTTATCAAAAGCAATTTATTTTGAAAGAATCCATCCAATGATTTTTGTGCTATGTTAAACTAAAAACCAAATCATTTGTCCAATTTACTATTATATGGACTAACAAATTATATAAAGTTTATAAAACCGGAAGTCCTATTTGTTTATACTCTTTCTATATTTTTATTTAAAAAATAGAAATAATATATGATAGCATAGTGGATATTTTTTTTCATTTTCATTTTTTTTTTGGAAAAAGGTAAGTTTACAAAAGGAAAAATTGAAAACACCAATTTTACATTTTGAAAACAAAAAATTTAAAGAAAACAAAAGTTGAAAACAACAAAGGAAAAAAATAACCTTATGAGATCCATAATATAAAAATTGTGAATATTATAAATATAAAAAGGATATAAATATCAACAAAATGATCTTATATATATATATATATATATATATATATATATATATATATAGATATATATTAAAAAATATTTTATTAATATTTTGTTTCCTTTATTAGACTATAAATTACTAAAAGTGGTCATATTTTTATTTCTGTGGATAAATTGTAAACATATTAAAAGGGTTCATAAGAAAATGTTGCAAAGAAAATAAAAATAATAATGAAAAAAATCCAAAATATAATAATAATAATATTTTGTTTCCTATTAGGTATTGACCAATAATATATGCAAACATTGTTTATATTTTTATATTTAGGAGAAACTAGACTTTTTGAAATACAATTTTATCAATTTGATGGAAAACTTATACATATAATTTATATGATAATATATTTCATTTAAACCTTATTTCATAATATAAAATTTTCACCTAAAATAAATGAATTAAATTATGAAACCATTAAAACAAATAAAAACCAAAAATACCAGAAATGCTCAGACATTTCTCTTTTCCCAGGATTTGGTCGGCAATCACTGCTGCCAATGCGTGCATTGCTGGGAGGCCATCACATTGCTCTATAACCTCATCCTTTAATTTCAACCTATATTTTTCAAGTAAGTGGTATGAATACGAATACTTGGAATACCATATTTCCTTTATGGATGTGGATGGCAGTTGCATGTGGTACAAATTGTGAGGGCCACCATCGTTCCTGCTTTGTGGGGGAGTCGGCTGGTGATGATGACATGCCCTTCACCATCAGCAGACTTCAACTTGTCCTTTAACTTGAAATACCAGTCCATGTTGATGTCCCAGATGCCGTCCAACACCATCAGATACCTTTCACCCTTCAAAGCTTTCCCAAGATTCTCCAGCAGCTCATCTTCGTCAAAGTCTTCATCATCCACCACTGCTGCTTCCTCACTCTGCTCTTCTTCGTCAAAATCTTCATCATCCACCACTTCTGCCTTACACTGCTCCAACATGTCTTTTATCATCTCCTTAAAGTTTACATTGTTGGGGTAGTTAAATAAATCCTATTATTTAGGACATGTAGGTAGAGTTTGACCATTTCCTTAGCCATTAGGATCAGTTTGTTTGGGTTGTTTAACGTGGGTTGTTTGTTTCCACTTTTATCTCTTTGTAAGGCTTATATAAGCCAACAACTTCTTTTGAATTAGTACATTCATTCAGATATTTTTGTGAACTGCTTTGTGCTTAGAGTTTACAACAATCTGGTATCAGAGCTCCATCACGGGGCCTGATTGTGAGAGAAAAGAAACCGCAGTTTCTTAAGAAGAGAAAGAGTGAGAAGAGAGAAAATTGAAGTATGGCATCTGAAAATAATTTCGTTCAACCTGCAATTCCTAAGTTTGATGGCCATTACGATCATTGGTCCATGCTTATGGAAAATTTTCTTCGTTCAAAGGAGTATTGGGGTTTGGTGGAGATTGGAATCCCTGCTGCAGCAGAAGGAGTGGAGCTTACTGAAGCACAACAAAAATCAATTGCAGACCAGAAGCTGAAAGACTTGAAGGTCAAGAATTATCTGTTCCAAGCCATTGATCGAACCATTATGGAGACAATCCTCAACAGAGACACTGCCAAGCACATCTGGGACTCTATGAAGCAGAAGTACCAGGGTTCCACAAGAGTAAAAAGAGCACAACTCCAAGCTCTTCGGAAGGAGTTTTAGGTTCTACAGATGAAAGAGGGTGAGAGTGTTGATGCGTACTTCGCTCGAACACTCATCATAGCAAACAAGATGAAGATTCATGGTGAAAACATGCAGCAAGTGGTGATCATTGAAAAGATCTTGAGATCAATGACCTCAAGGTTCGACTATGTCGTGTGTTCGGTTGAAGAGTCTAATAACTTAGACACCTTAACAATTGATGAGTTGTAGAGCAGCTTACTGGTACATGAGCGGAGGATGAACGGGCATGGAGGAGATGAGCAGGCATTAAAGGTGACCTATGATGATAGAATTGGTGGAAGAGGAGGCGGTCGAGCTCGTGGAGCTTTTCAAGGAAGAGGTAGAGGAAGAGGCAGACAAGCATTCAACAAAGCTATAGTTGAGTGTTATAAGTGTCATCAATTAGGGCACTTTCAATATGAGTGTCCTAAATGGGAGAAGGAAGCGAATTATGCTGAGCTTGAGGAGAAAGAAGAAATGTTGTTGATGTCATATGTGGAGCTTAATCAATCAAGGAGAGAAGATGTCTGGTTCCTTGACTCAGGGTGTAGCAATCATATGTGTGCAAATAAGGAGTGGTTTTCGGATCTTGATGAGGAATTCCGACAATCTGTGAAGCTCGGCAATAATTCCAAGATGGCTGTGTTGGGAAAGGGTAACATTAGGTTGCAAATTGCTGGAGTCACTCAGGTAATCATTGATGTTTTCTATATACCTGAGTTGAAAAATAATTTATTAAGTGTTGGACAATTGCAAGAAAGAGGTGTAGCTATTTTGATACAACATGGAGTATGTAGAGTCTATCATCCCAAGAAAGGACTTATTATGCAAACAGCAATGTCTACAAACAGGATGTTCATATTGTCAGCAAGAATTTTGTCGAAAGCTCCCACTTGCTTGCAAACAATTCTTGAAGACAATACTCACCTTTGGCATTGCGGATATGAGCATCTAAGTTTCAAGGGTTTGAGAACATTGCAATATAAGCAAATGGTCAGAGGGTTACCACAACTGAAGGCACAAAATATGCACTGATTGCATGGTGGGAAAGCAACACAGGGATGCAATTCCA
>NC_048433.1:19352543-19380873 GCF_004353265.1 Vitis riparia
CACTTAAGCTGGATGTGTTCCTGAAGCTGCGTGAGTCAATGGGTGTGTGTGTGGTACCACGAGTAAACTGAAAGCTTTACTGCAGTCAGTTTAGGGGAGGAATTGTTGGGGTAGTTAAATAAATCCTATTATTTAGGACATGTAGGTAGAGTTTGACCATTTCCTTAGCCATTAGGATCAGTTTGTTTGGGTTGTTTAACGTGGGTTGTTTGTTTCCACTTTTATCTCTTTGTAAGGCTTATATAAGCCAACAGCTTCTTTTGAATTAGTACATTCATTCAGATATTTTTGTGAACTGCTTTGTGCTTAGAGTTTACAACATACATCCCCACTCAGTTCGGGGAATAAGCAAATCCAAATTCTGTAATGGAAGGCATCCATCATATTCTGATTAACAAAAACAAATTGCGCGAGAGTGGTTTTACCCGATCCCCCGATCCCCACGATTCCGATTTCCTGAAACCCATCCCCTGTATTCTCAAGTCGATCTAAAATTGTGGTTATTTGTTCATCAAAACCTCGAAAACTCCAAGGATAAAAATCCTCGGAGTTTGGTCTTGGAATAAGTGGTAAGGAGGTGGAGGATGAACTTGCGGCCATATCGGTCATACCAGGAATAACCGCATCAGCTGCAGCTGTTAGCTTTCTCGTTGTTGGAACCAACAACCTTCTGGTTTTGCATATCAGCCAATGCTCCGCCAGAGTGTATCCATGCATCGGACCATCCTTCTTCTTTCGGGGTTCACGCTTCTCCGACAACACCACGCACTCTTCTAATGCGCTGATTGCGTTGTATAGACAATTCTTCAATCTGATGGGTGTGGATACAGTGATGCCCTTTGCTTTCAGCACATCTCTAATCTGTAGAAAGTGAGAGAGAAGGGGGATCTCATTTTCCCCGGTGTGTTCCTGCTCCGCGTCTTCCAAGTCCAGAAAGAACTTGTTCTTCAAGAACTGCAAATGATCAGCAGACATTTTGTTGATGATATTCAAAGTGATGGTGAGGCAATTGGATGTATTTGCTAAAAATATGGGTGTTTATGGTCTCAAATCTGAGTCTTCCATAGTCATGTTGTGTATCTCTTTGATTTTTTTTTCTCTGTGAAGAAAGAATATTCTTGTGTTTGAAGGATGGGAAAAGAACGAACAACAGGGAAAAGAAAATTAGGTTGAAAGAAAGGAAAGCTCTTTGTTCTTTTGTATATACCTCTGTGCTTAAGCAAAGAATTCAATGGGGTTTGACGAATATGCATTCCTTCGGCCATTAGCAAAGAATAATCCTCTTTATATTTTGAAGATGAAGAGCTAGTTTTCCCCACCTCACAGGGCGCTTGAGATTCTCCACTGATCGACCCACGGAGATGAGGCTAGTTTTTAAAAACTTGCCTTACATTTTTATCAAGTTTGTAGATTTTCTTTACGGGACATTATTCAAGAGTTACAGGCAAGTGAAAGCAGAGTGGCAAGGTTTTTTTTTTTTTTTTTTCTTTATTTGAATTTAAGGAAGCGTGTACCATTCCTTGATTCCAAATTTTGAAGCCGCAGCGTATAAAAAGGAAGCCCATTGAATAATTCCAATGTAATTAAAGTAATTTCATGTTATAAAACATGAGATGTACTTGCAGCAAGCTTGCAGCAAGTTTGAGTTATATATATACCCATTTTAAGGGTACCGTTTGATAACATTTTCGAAAACAGTTCTCTAAGATAGAGTGTTTAGAAACAATTTTTAAAAATAGTTGTTTAATATTTTCTAAAATAAAAATTTGTTTAAAAAGTTAAAATGTTTTAAACTTGTTTTATATATTTTCAATTATTTTTAAAAATAATTTTTAATTTATACGTAGTACTTTATTTTAAATACTTTTGTATTATTATTTTTAAAATTAGTCCCTAAAAATAAATAAAAATAATTAAAATATATTTATGAAAAATTCTTTGTTTTCAAAACAATGCTCAAAAACGTGTTTTCCAAATGTATTTTCTTGTTATTTTATTATAAAAATAAAAAATTGCTTTTAAGATCATGTACCAAATGTAGCTTTTCAGCTGCAAATGTAAGAGAAGAAGACAACATACAAATCCTGTTTTAATTTTGTCATGAGGGAGAGTACATTATTTTAGCATTTCTTGGTAACACACTGCATTTGCTTTCCGGCACTGTACTAATAAACTTGCATGGAGCAGGACATAGGATTTTTTGACATATTAAATACTGCCTCTGTCAGCCTGACATATATATTATTTATTATAGGCCTTCCTTTTTTAGGGAAGAAATTTAATGTGTTTGAAGGAAAGGGATAAGAATAAACATCTGTGAACAAAAGTAAAATTTAAAAATGAAAAAAGAAAAAGAAAAAAAGAAATATAGCTAAAAATCAATTTTAAAGAAACTATGCTTACTCCTGGATTCCAAATAACAAAATAGATACTAGCTTAATACTAAAAAAAAGATAGAATATGAAGAAAACTATAAAGATTGACATTTACATAAAGTTTTAGACATTTATTTATTAATTAAGCACTGTGATTTTAAATGGGTTTTAAGTAAGATTTATATTTTAATTGAATATAATTATTTTTAACTATTTTATATTTAATTTAATTTAGGTTAGAGGTATTTGGTAAAAGTGCGGGGGTTTATGGTTTCAAATCTCAATTTCTCATACATATGTTTTGTATATTATGTGTTTTTTTCTCTACGAAGAAAGAATATTTGTGTTTGAAGGATGGGAAAATATCAAAATAGGAAACGAAAAATTAAGTTCAAATAAAGGAAAACTCTTTATTCTTTTATACATATTTCTTTTAAGCAAAGAATCCTCATTAGACTTTTACACTTTTATGGAGGATTGATATATGCATCCTTCTGTTATAAGTAAAGAATCCTCTTCATACTACATTTTGATGATGAATTCATAATTATTTTATATGGATAAGGGAAGAAGTTCCCGACTCTCAACTTTTAAATATGTTTTAAAATCATAAGTGTTGGCTCACAACAGGACTATATTTTCATGATGTCAATTGGTCATTACAGAAGTACTAATTTTATCCAACTTACAGGTTGCTCGAGATTCTTTACTAACTATTATTGGAGATTATTGTTTTACAAGAGAGATCTTTCATGTCGCAAGTAATGTTTTCATTCAATGAGAAAGAATGTCTAGAGCCACTAATTATCTTAATTGGTATCTATGGATGTGACCCACCAAATGGGACGCATTTTGAGAAGTGAGAAAGGGAACATGATCCAAAACAAACAAGGGAAGGACTTAAGGATACCATTTTACAATATTGAAGTAAAGAACTTGGGACAAAGGTTACTTTTACTTTTCAAACTTTTAAAACTAACCATCCTTTCATGACTCATTGATTGGTGTTGGAGTTGAATTTCCATGAACAAAGACTGAAAATTAAATTTGATCAATAAACAACACTTAAAGGAGAAAGATTTTTTTAAAAAAAAAATTGAATGAAAATATTTGACCAATAAATCAAACATGTTTTTTCAAATAATAGAAGTACCAAAAAATTTTAGTGAAACAAATTTTAAAATTTTATGAAATTATTAAATATAAGTCTTATTGATTTTGATAATTTTAAAAAATTAATCCAATAAAAAAATTCTTCTAAATAATATTTAAAATAAAAATATCGTTTTTATGAACAAATCAATAATGTCAATAGTAAAATTTATAAATATTAGTTTAGATTTCCATATTTTTTAAGAATTAAGTAGGAAACCTTTTTGAAAACAGATTTTTAAAGTAGTTAACTTAAAGAAAAATAAATTAGTTTGGTTGCAATTAGACAAAAATTAAAATTATGAGTATGAAATAGATTTTGAGAAAGATTAATTTCACTCATACTCTCAAAGGTTTGGTATAAGTACACTTAATTACAATTAATATAATTTTATGAGTTAGTGTACTTCATATATAAAATTTGAGAAAATAAAGGCTAATCTTAAAAGAGAAAACACCCAAGAGGGGTGGGGGGGAATGAATTGGGATTTAAAAAAAAATTTAAATACAACAAATTTAAGCACAAGATGAGCAAATATAAGGAGATAAAGTTAGGTAAATCAAACTCAGATTTTATAGTGGTTCGACACTTCCTTGCCTTTTGTCCACTCACTTCAAGCTCCTAATTGAGTGAGGGTTCCACTAACTTGAAGCTTCAACCAAGCTTCTAATCACCTTTACACTTGGATCCTGACTCCAATGAGGTATTGCACAATCTCTTTAAGTCTCAACTCACTTGAAGACTTTATCACTCAAATAATAAGTTTAAGTCTCTCAACCTAGCTCAACAATGGCTCAAATACAACTCAAGGCTAGGATGAATCACAAAGGTGCACTAAAGAATATGTAAATGGAGATTTTAATGCACCAAGAAAAGAATAAGAGCTTTGCCATTGGAGCATTTAATGCTTGGCAGGTGACCGTTATTTTCGATCGGACATCGACCAGACCTCGACCAAGAAGGCTAATCCTTCGACTGGGAAAGAAAAGCTACTGGAAGAGAGAGAGTGTTTTTTGCATCTCTCAACCAAACCTCGATAAGGAAGGGGTAACCGGTCAACTGATACCCTAACCAGTTGAGTCGGTTTGGCCAGTGCCTCGATCGGTTCACTATTTTTGGCCTAAAAACCTATCTTTTTCTGGTCTTTTTTACTTCTAGCACTTAGGCAAGGTCTTTAGGTAAAATTATATGCCAATTTTGAAACGTTTTGCCTAAGGTTCATTTGATAGATCTTGGATTTTGATGGAAATGTAACTTTAAAGCATAAATCGAGTTTATCAAAAATGCATGAAATGATATGTAAATCCTAAGTGCACCCATGCATTCATCTTACATATGTTTCCTATGATTAAAGGTCTTCAAAAAGTCTTAATCTTGCACCTATTAGGTCATTTGATGAATTTCCAAACTAACACCTAAAATTTTTTATAATTCAAACCAATTAGTAACTTAACCATGGTTTGTTATCATCAAAACATGATTAGGAGAACCCTTGGGCTAACAATCTCCCTCTTTTTTTTATGATGACAAACCTTGGTTATCTAGAAGAAGAAGAATCTCCCCCTCAAACCAATCATGGATCAACATTCAAAATTTATGAAGTTAAAACCAAGATAATCAAGACATGCTAGAGAGAATAAGAAACAATGTAAGTCATCAATCATATAGGCATATGATATATAAGTCAAATGTATCAATATCCAATATATACGATCCAAACAATGATATGACAATGATATGCATGTAAGTCTCCTATAGTCTTCTAAATCCTAAAATATCTTCCCTTTTTGGCAACATAAAAAAGCAAAGGGGGTCTCTAAGGAATCAAGGTTGAGAAGGTGGAAATGGAAACACAAAGCGCAGATAAGCCATCATTTCCTCATGCTGATGCTGCAAGCGATCCTTAATACGCTCAATCCTCTGCTAGAGATACTCAAACTGTGAAGTGAAGCTAGCTTGATACTAATCCATACGATCCTCCATGGAGTAGAAACGAGTATCACAAACCATAGTAAGCTCCTCTATGCAAGTGCCAAGAGAGTGATATGAAGTAGATAAATCCATCCATGGAGCATGGTTAGGAGTGAGAGGTGCTTGAGGAGGTGGTATCTCAGTGTGAGTAGGCTCAGTGAATGCAGGTCCAGAAGAAGGCTTAGTGAATGATGGTTGAGTAGATGGACCCACTGTAAAAGTTAGCTCAGACAACATCGGTTTAGAGAAGGTGGCCTCAAATTGAACACCCTCTAACTAGAGTGGAAGAATGTCGAGCTCGGGCTCTCTCTGCTGATAGCCACTCTGAGGGTCTACTCCACCCTCCATCTCTCGAATCTTTGCCTCATTCTCAACTCCAGGATGTGCCTGTCCCTATCCCCGGGCCTATGCTGGTGCTCTTTCTGCTTTCTTTACCCAAGAACCATCTGGGGCTTTCTCAAATTTCATCATTCCCATGGACTGATCATCATATGTGTCATAAGTGTTGGGGGCCTCAAAATCCATCTTTCTGCTCAAGTCAATGCTTACATCCTTGAATACTCTGGTAAGAAAGCAGCTATAGGGGAGTATGTGAGTCATGCTCTCGCAACAAGAGATCATGTGCATCATCATCAAATACCCCAAATGAATCTGTCTCCCAATCAGAATGGAGTCAATAAGGAGCGCCTCATAATAAGAGACCTCATCTCGGTGTCCACCCCTTGGTAAAAAGATAGAACACAACATATGGTGTAGTACTCTGCTGATGACCGTCAAGCTGTGTGCTAAGGATTTACCCATCCCCTGGGCGTTTGGAAGTCCACAAATCCTCTTAATGGCCTCTCTAGGCTCAAATCCTAGCATAGTGGGCCACATCTTAGACTTGTATACTCTAAGTCCAACCGGAGGAATATCAACGATACGACAAATGCTCTCCAGGTCTAGACGAATCTCAATTCCTCTAACAGTAGAAATGATTGGGCCATCCATGCCATAAGCTTGCGCCAAAGTCAAGAAAACCGGCTCAGAAATAGTAACCACAAGCAACCAGCCCATCCTAGTGAATAAACTCTTGAATCCGAACTGTTGAAGTTGGGGAAAATTAATATTTCTCTTGAAAACTACTCTCTTTGAGCAAAGTATTGTTTGTACCGCTGGTAGTCCTCCACAGAATTGAATAATGCGGTGTCAAACCTCGTCTTTTGGGGTGTCTCAAGCTGAGACGACTCAGGTGGGTGTTGGCCCTATGCCCTAAAGGTAGTAGACTCTCGTCTAGGAGCCATGTGGAAGATAAAGCTCGAGCAAGGAAAGGAGTAATGGCTGGTAGAAAAAGAGAGAGACTCACACATGAAACCCTGGGTATGCGGAAATGGAGAGAGAACGGTGTTGAAACTGATATGACGCGCCTATGGAAGAGAAGACCACCCATAACAGAAACCCTAGCCTTCAAAGTCTTTAAAACTCTCCTAAAATTAAGTCAATCGGTCCAAAATGCACTGAAATAAGTTTCTAAAAGCCAAAACCAGAAAAATCTTGAAGAAATCGAGGAGAACGATATAGAAAATGAAGCACAGGAGTCTCTTAATATCCCCAAATCCTGATGAACTAATTGACCGGTCCTAGTCTGGTTGACCGCCTGGTCAACGCAGTCAACGATTTTGACTTTTCAATTTTGCACACTTTTTCATTTTGTGATCCTTCCCTCGCCCTTTTTAGTTGAAATCCCTAATTTTTTTATGCCCAATGCCAAGGGAATTTTGATTGTTGGTCGAAATTTGATCATTATCTAAGTATATGTCTATATGATGCATGTGACATGAAATTTATGCAATCAGGCGGTATATTCATCAATAATTCATTAAGAAAACTTTAGATCATAAAGAAATCACCCTTAGTTGTCTTCTAATATCAACAAATTATTTTTCACTTTGAGGTTTTGTAAAAATATCGGCAAGTGGATCTTTAGTGCTTACAAATTCAAGTGGTATGTCACCCTTTTGTGCATGATCTCTAAGAAAATGATGTCTAATCTCTATATGTTTAGTCCTACAGTGTTGCATGGGATTTTTTGATAGACTTATGGCACTAATATTATCACATTTAATAGGAACATGCTCAAAAGATAAATCAAAATCACTAAGTGTTTGTTTCATCCAAAGGATTTGTGCACAATATAAACCGGTTGCTATGTATTCGGCTTCCGCCATTGACAAAGCTACCGAATTTTGCTTCTTACTATGCCATGAGACAAGTGTGTGTCCTAAGAAGTGAAAAGTGCCACTAGTGCTTTTTCTTTCAACCCTATAACCGGAAAAATCGGCATCCGAAAAACCAATTAATTCAAAGTTATCAATCTTAAGATACCATAAGCCTATGTCCATTGTCCCTTTCAAATATTTGAGGATTCTTTTTAAGACACTTAAGTGAGATTATTTAGGACAAGATTGAAATCTAGCACATGAACAAACACTATCCATAAGGTCGGGTCTACTAGCGGTCAAGTATAGCAAAGAACCTATTATGCCTCTATACATAGTAGAGTCAATGGATTTACCTTTCTCATTCTTATCAAGCTTGATGGATGAGCTAATTGGAGTCTTCATTGTTTTGGCTTCCTCCATGTTGAACCTTTTGAGAAGATCTCTTATATACTTTGCTTGATTGATGAAGGTTCCTTCTTTTAGTTGCTTGATTTGAAGTCCAAGGAAGAAGTTGAGTTCTCCCATTATGCTCATTTCAAACTCACTGTGCATGCACTTAGAAAACTCTTCACAAAGAGAGACATTAGTAGCACAAAAAATGATATCATCAACTTATATTTGAACTAAGAGCATATCATTTTCTTTGGTTTTTATGAAAAGAGTTCTATCAATTTTTCCCATTTTAAAACCTTTTTCTAAAAGAAATTTACTCAATCTTTCATACCATGCTCTAGGTGTTTGTTTCAAACCATAAAGTGCATTTTTAAGTTTAAAAACATGGTTAGGAAAGTTGAAACTTTGAAAGCTGGGTGGTTGTTCAACATATACTTCTTCATTTATAAAACCATTTAAAAAATTACTTTTAACATCCATTTGATATAAAACAAAGTCTTTAAAACATACAAAGACAAGTAGCATCCTAATGGCTTCCAACCTAGCTACGGAGGCAAAGGTTTCTTCATAATCTATTCCTTCTTGATTAAAGCCTTGGGCTTCCAACCTTGCTTTATTTCTAACAATTATGCCATTTTCATCCATTTTATTTCTAAAAACTCAACTAGTTCCAATTACACTTTGATTTGAAGGTCTTGGTACTGATTCCCATACTTCACTTCTTTCAAATTGATTTAACTCTTCTTGCATAGTAATCATCCAATTTTCATCATCTAGAGCATCATTTATATTTTTAGGCTCAATTTGAGATATAAAAGCTAGATTATTGCAAATGTTTCTAAGAGAGGATCTAGTTCTTGTCCCACTAGATGGATTACCTATTATTTGATCTTGTGGGTGATTGATGACAAACTTCTATTCTTTAGGAAGGTCTTGGCTTGATTCACCTTGCATTTGTCAAGCACGGGGTAGTGCCGGTGGTGATCCTTCTTTCTTGGGATCCTCTCATTTTTCTTCTTGTTGTCTTCTATCTTTAATTTGAAATCTTTCCATGGAGGTCTTCAAATCTAAATCATCATCAACACACTCTCTTTCTTGGAGAGAATTGTTAGATTCATAAAAATAACGTGAATGGACTCCTCTACAACCGTGGTTTTTTTGTTAAAAACTCTAAAGCTTTACTTGAAGTTGAGTAACCAAGGAAAATTCCAACATCCAATTTTACATCAAATTTTCCAAGATTGTCTTTGGTGTTTAATATAAAACATTTGCATCCAAAGACTTTGAAATAGCTAATGTTGGGTTTCTTACTTTTCCAAAGCTCATAGAGAGTTTTCTTAAGTATGGGCCTCAATAATACTCTATTTAAAACATAACAAAAAGTGTAACCGCTTCGGCCAAAAATATTTTGGTAGGTTGTTTTCATTTAGCATGGTTCTTGCCATCTCTTGAAGAGTTCTATTTTTCCTTTCAACTATCCCATTTTGTTGAGGAGTTCTAGGAGCCGAAAAATTATGGTCAATTCCATGCTCATTGCAATGCTCTTCAAAATTGATATTTTTGATTTCTCTTCCATGATCACTTCTTATACAAGTAATTGCAAAACTTTTTTCATTTTGAACCTTATTGCAAAACTTTGAAAACTCATAAAAGGTTTCATCTTTTTTTACTTAAAAACAAGACCCATGTGTATCTGGAGAAGTCATCCACAATAACATATGTATAAGACTTTCCTCCATAACTTGGTGTCCTAAAGGGACCAAATAAATCCATATGCAACAACTTAAGTGGTCTAGATGTGGAAATGAAGTTTTTGTTTTTAAAAGAGTTTTTTATTTTCTTTCCCACTTGACAAGCTTCACAAACTTTATCTTTTTGAAAATTTATTTTGGGAAGGCCTCTAACAAGTTGATCTTTGTTGAGTTGGGAAATGAGGTCCATGTTAGCATGTCCCAACCTCCTATGCCACAACTAACTTTGATCATGCATGCTTGAAAAACATCTATCATGGCCATCATATTTTGAAATATTTATAGCGTAAACATTATCATATCTATGACCCATGAAGGTGGTTTTATCATTTTGAATATCCCTGATGATGCAATGAGGTGCTTCAAAAATCACTTTAAAACCTTTGTCACAAAGTTACTAATGCTTAAAAGGTTATGTTTTAAACCATCTACTAATAAAACACTTTCAATGAGAGAGGATGTGCCATTACCAATGTTGCATTGATCAATGATCCTTCCTTTTGCATTGTCTCCAAAGGTAACATATCTTCCATTTTTCTTTGTAAAAAAAGCAAACTTGGATTCATCTCCGGTCATGTGTCTTGAGCATCCACTATCCAAGAACAACTTATCCTTATTTAAACCCTACAACATAAAACTCAAGTTGATTTAGGTACCCACATCCTTTTGGGTTCTTGAGGGTTAGAGACCTTGGATTTTTTAATCCAAATATTTTTAGCTTTTTCATTTGAATTATTTTGAGAACCATTTCTTAAAGGGCATGTACTATAATGTGCCCTCCTCTTCCACAAAAGTTGCAAGTAGTGGAAGGACTTGCACTTGTGGATTCCTTTACAAAATAGTTTTTAAAATACTTTTGATTTTTTGAAGATTTGAATCCTAGCCCTTGTTTGTCAAAAACACATTTTTGACTAGCTAGAATCATTTCAAAATATTTTTATCCACAAGAAAATATTAAAAAAGAGGAGGTTGACCATTCATTTTTCTTTCTTAGAATCTCATTTTCCTTTTCAAGATGAGTTTTAGAAACTTCAACATTTGAAAATTTTTCTTTTACTTCTCCAAGTTCTTTTTCAAGTTGTTGAACTTTATTTTTACGAGAAATATTTTTCAAACTAAGTTTTTCAAAATCCTCATACAATTCTTCAAATGCATCATGTATATCTTCATCACTAAGGTTAGAGTTTACCTCATCAAGTTCATCTATTGCCATGAAGCACATGTTTGCCACTTCTTTCTCCTTTTCTTCTTCGGAGGATTCATCTTCACTTTCATTCCAAATGGCCATCATTGTCTTCTTCTTTCTCTTATTGGATTCACTTTTGTAGAGAGGGCAATAATATTTAATGTGTCTTGGTTTCTTGCACTTGAAACACACCAAGTCTCTTTTCTTTTCCCATCTCTCCTTGTCATCATGAGATGAAGATTCCTTTTTAGAAAAGTCTCTTCTAGAAGTGAACCTTCTTCCTCTAAACCTTTCACCCATTATGAATTTGTTGAACTTTCTTGTGACGAGGGCTAAATTTTCATCTTCTTTACTTTGTTTTTCTTCTTCAACTTTTTTTTTTTTTAGTTGTAGCCTTGAGAGCTATGTTCTTCTTCCTTTTGTTTTCACCTTCTTGTTGCTTTTTTTCCAAATTGATCTCATAGGTCATCAATGACCCTATGAGCTCCTCCAAAGGTAGCTTGGTAAAGTCTTTGGCTTCTTGAATTGCGGTGACTTTTGTATGGCACTTTTATGGAAGTGACTTCAAGATCTTCATCACCTTTTTGGATTCCTTGTAGGTCTTTCCCAAGGCTTCAAGACCATTGACAATGTCGGTGAACCTAGTGATCATCTCAACAATAGTTTCGTTATCTTTCATAAAAAACAATTCATAGCTATGAACAAGTAAATTGATTTTTGACTCTTTAACTTGATTTGTTCCTTCATGAGTTATGTCAAGTAATCTCCAAATTTCTTTAGCCAATTTGCATTGACATATTCTATTATTTTCATTTCTATCTATATAGCATTGCAAAGTATACATGGCCTTAGAATTTAATTGAAAATTTCTTTTATCACCCTCATCTTATTCTTGCTTGGGTTTTGGAACCATGACTCCATCAACTAGTTTTGAAGGAAAAGTTGGGCCATCTTCAATGACATCCCATACGTCTAAATCGGTTGATTGTAAAAACCAAGTCATTTTAGTTTTCCAATAGGGATAATTGGTTACCGCAAAAAATGGAGGTCTATTGGTTGCAAAACTTTCAATGTGACATGAGCTTGATGGATTAGCCATTTCCTCTTAGATGATTAAGTCTCAAACAAGAGGCCTAGCTTTAATACCAATTGAGAAAATAAAGGCTAATCTTAAAAGAGAAAACACGCAATAGGAGGGTGAATTTGGATTTAAAAAATCTTTTTAAACATAACAAATTTAAGCGCAAGAGAAACAAATATAAAGAGATAAGATTAGAGAAGTCAAACTCAGATTTTATAGTGGTTTGGAACTTCCTTGCCTATGTCCACTCTCCTTAAGCTCCTAACCGAGTGAGGGTTCCACTAACTTGAAGCTTCAACTAAGCTTCTAATCACCTTTACAATTGGATTCTGGTTCCAATGGGCTCTTACACAATCTCTTTAAGTCTCAACTCACTTGAAGGATTATCACTCAAATAATAAGTTTAAGTCTCTCAACCTAGCTCAATAATGGCTCAAACACAACTCAAGGCTAGGATGAATCACAAAGGTGCACTAAAGAATATGCAAATGGAGATTTTAATGCACCAAGAAAAGAATGAGAGCTTTTACGGCAAGAATAAGAAGGTAAACAAATAAATGCAGGTGTTCTATTGTTCATAAATGAAGTGGAGCTCTCTATTTATAGGTCTCTAACCTTAGGAGCCAAAAAACCAAAAAGCAGCCTCGATCGGTCGAGTTGGGGGTCGATTGATTCACTAGCCATTGGAGCATTTAATGCTTGACAGGTGACCATTACCCTTGACCAAACATCGACTGGGAAAGAAAATCCCTTGACTGGGAAAGAAAAGCTACTAGAAGAGAGAGAGAGAGTACTTTTTGCACCTCTCGACCGGGAAGGGGTAACCGGTCGATCGGTACCCTAGTCGGTTGAGCTGGTTTGGTTAGTGCCTCGACCGGTTCACCATTTTTGGTATGAAAACCTATCTTTTTTTGGTCTTTTTGCTTCTATCACTTAGACAAGGTCTTTAGGTAAAATTATATGCCATTTTTGAAACGTTTTGCCTCAGGTTCATTTGATAGATCTCGGATTTTGATGGAAATGTAACTTTAAAGCATAAACTTAGTTTTTCAAATATGCATGAAATGATATGTAAATCCTATGTGCATCCATGCATTCATCTTACATATGTTTCCTATGATTAAAGGTTTTCCAAAAGTCTTGATCTTGCATCCATTAGGTCCTTTGATGAATTTCCAAACTAACACCTGAAATTCTTTATAATTCAAACCAATTAGTAACTTATCCATGGTTTGTTATCATTAAAACATGATTAGGAGAACCCTTGGGCTAACAAAATTTATTTTTTAAAGATTTTAGGTAGGTGTGTTTAACAATTTTCTAAAAAAATTATTTTATTCTTTAAAAAATAAAATTTTTATATGAGATAAATCTATAAGGCCGTTAATCAATTCCAACCAAAATTTATAAGTATAAATTTTATACTTATAACCAATTTTTGTTATCCCTAACTTATTTTAGTAATCCTTTAATTGATTTGTTGAAATTTTTATTGAGTTTGTTAGGGTAGTTATTCTAGTGATTATCATTATCCCTAACATATCTCAATATTTATATTTCAAGTATTAACAATTATATTAAAAAACTACAAGTATACCTAAAAGTTAAAAATCATATTTTTATATACCTAGAGATTCTAGGAATAACCATTTATTTATTTGGGACATCCTAGTATCTCTTATGGTAAAAAAGTTGGTTATAATCTATAAATATTTATTTAAAATTTTAAATCACCCATTCACCTCCTTTAGGTATTCCTTATTGGACTTTCGATCATTATTCAAGTGATATTTAAGCAATACCCATTTTTCAAGGTGCCTTTGAAATAGGAGCCATCCCTAGCACTAACTCAATAGTGAACTCCATCCCTCGCTCTAGTGGAAGTCCAGGTAAATCCTCAGGAAAAAACATCAAGATAATCTTATATTATAAGAATGTCATCCAACTTTGCATCATTGTCATTACTCATAACATAAGCCAAATATATCCATGGCACCCCTTCTTTAGCAAAGTTTGAGCTTTCATAACTAAAATTAATTGCATTATAATATCAACAGAACTCCATTCAAAACAAAATTAGAGTTGACCCATAATTCGAAAGGTTACCTTCTTATTAAAACAATCAACCAAGGCATAGTAAGTTTCTAACCAATCCATCCCTAGTATAATATCAAAATCTTTAAGTTCAAAAGGATTAGGTTTACATGCAATTTTCTATCCCCAATGAAAATAGAATCATCCCTGAGAACCCTAGTATCTAGAATTGACTTCCCAACTGGTGTGGAAACAAACATATGAAACTCCAACAAATCAGTAGGAAAATTCAATAAATCAACAAATGATGTAGAAATAAAAGAATGAGTAGCTCCTAGGTCAAAAAGAACTTTAACTTTTTGTGAATGGAATAGAACAATGCCTATAACAACATCTAATGAAGCCTGAGCATCCTGGCATGTCATGTCAAATACTTTTCCTTGAGTCTTTGGCTTAGACTTCCCTTATTCAAATTTTTGAGCTTGAGAATCCTTTTTTAGTAGACAATCTGGAATCAAGTGCCCTTTTTTTGCCATAATTAAAACATGCACCAGTCTCTCTATAACATATGGTACTACCATGCTTCTTACCACACTTAGTACAAAGTGGATGAAATCCTTGGTTTATTTCTTGAGCTTGTTTCTTACTCCTATTTACTCACTGATTGGATATTTTTTGAGCTTGATTGCTTTGTGCATTATTAGATCTATCTCTTATGTTGTTACTCCTTATACTGTTGAAGCTCTTTACTACTTCTCTTAACTAGTAGGGCATTGTCTACCACTTTTGAGTATGTTTCCATCTTAAAAAAAGAGAGTCTATCCTTCATAAATGGATTCGAACCATTCTGAAAACAAAATGCTTTACACTCCTCATTGGTTATAAGATTTTGAGCAAAACGAGAGAGTTGGGTGAACTTAGCCTTATATTCAGCCATTGTCATATCACCTTATACCAATTGTGTAAACTCAACCTCTTGACATCGAATACTCTTAGGAAAATATTTTTCTTTATAGAAGAGCTCCTTAAATTGATCCCAAAGTAAAGGTTCTTAATTCCCTAAAAGCCTTTTCTCCATTCTCCACCAATGTTCTGCCTATACTCCTAACATAAAGGTAGCAAACATTACCTTCTAAGTCTCATGACAATCTAGAACATCAAAATACTTCTCTAGGTGGAGAATCCAGGACTCTACCACTATTGGGTCTAGCTCCCCTTTCAGGAAAGGAGGACCTAATTCCTTAAATTACTCAAAAGTGCTCCCATTAGAAATAGATGATTGGCCATATGATTGGACACTAGTAGCTTGGGCTTGAGCCTCAATAACTTGAGCTTGAACTTTTATAGCATGAGTTTGGCGCTCAATCAATCTCACCTAATTACCCCTAACTTGGGTAATTCCCTCAATCGTTGGGGGTGGTATCGGTACTTCTTCAATGTTCCTAGGTGGAGCATTTACATTTCCAATTGTCCTTGATGGTGTATTATCTTTCGATGTTTGACTACCAAGAGATGAAGTAGTACGCCTAGGAGCCATAAGAACCTATTCATCTCAAGGTATAAGAGGATTAGAAATGGAAGGAATACTAAAAGGTTTTGGAATAAAGTAATTTAATTACTAAAAGAACTTGAAAATTCAAAACAAATAAGAAATAATAATATAAATAAATAAATAAATGAATAAAGATTCTTGTCACACATAATCTAACCCAACCTTAACTATTATAAGAAGTCTATAGGACCATATCCCATAGCTTTGATACCACTCTGTAACAACCCTAACCCAAAAACTAAGCACCAATGTTAGTTTACAAGCAAACTTCCAAAATGATCATATATTTTAAAAGATATAATAAGAAATTATCCCTTCGCCCAAAATCCATAATCTAAATATAAAAAATTATCTAAAATAGTAGTGGTAAATTAAACTACTTATATAAAAAATATCATAATGATGTTAAACTCAAGACTAAGAACTAAATGGACTTCTGAAAACCCCTTCTACTAGAGTCACTCCTTACTAGAATTAAGTGTACTTGAAAACATTTGAGTAAGAAGAGTGAGCTTAAAGCCCAATAAGGGGTATAAAGATCAAGTAAACGTGTTTTCAAAAATGAAATAGGAAATCTTTATAGCATGCTTTCCAACACAATGAAACAACTTACATTACATGTGTCATTTTTAGAACAGTAAAAGTATAACATTATTTGGCAAGCATATACATTAAATGAACAACCTTGACTTTTTACTGAAAATGCCCATCAAATTGGGAGTTATAGAGATGCCCATTAATATGAGACTTATAGAAGTGGCTAGCGTCATGGATACCATAGGTCAATAACTACCCTATTGATTGGGTTTACAAATTATCATTACTTTCACCAAAGGTAATGAAAGTCAAGACATTTCCCCTTGTTAACAAGGGTCAAATTACCAAAGTCCTAATTTTTGTTAGAAAAAAATAAAATCATATCAGACGTGTAAGCAACAATTCATACAATAACACAAAATTATTCCCAATTTCAATATCTCACAAATTTGACCCAAATTTTTGTTTTGTTTTTTTTTTCAAACTTTCAAAAGAAAAGTATACTTGACTATTCATAACAAAAATATTTTTCAATTAGTCCCCTTACCTGGACTCAAACTCTAAACATTAAAGTGATAGAATTTCCTACGATTCACCTGAGAAATTAGAAGAGTTCTTTAAATTAATATTCTAATAATAATTATATTCAAATTTTTTTTATATGTATAAATTATTCATTCATCTAGGAAAAATATCATATTTTCATTTCTTAATTGTCTTGAATTTATTATCCCGAACTTTTCAAATTCCCTCACTTATGATTAATCTAATCTAAATTACATTAATTTAATTTGATTTAATTTAATTTATTTAAGTTAGACAAATTAAAATTACATGTGAATTGAAAAAACGAATTAATTTTTCATGTTTTGATAAAATAGATGTACCACCAACGATCTCTTTGTTGAAATATATATATATATATATACCCCAATATTTGGATATAAAAATGAAATATAAGAGGAGAAGCCACTAACAAATCATATTTTAATTTATTCAATTTCAAAAAATATTTATCAATTTTTGAGAACAAAAAATTAGTAAAACATGTTTAGTAATTAGAAAACAAAAAAACAGAAAATAAAATACTTTTTGAAAACATAGTTTAGTTGTTTTTTCTAAATTGTTTAAAAAATAATGAGACAAATATTTCTGCAGATATTTTCTATGTAAATACCTCTATATTTAAAAAGCTTGGAATCCTTGTTATACTTCACTGAGGAGGTTCGATGATCATGCATTCCTTTGTCTTAAGCAAAGAATCCCCATTATGTATTGATGAAATGTTAGTTTTCCCACCTCATTGGGCGCCTGAGATTCTTTACTGACCATTAATGGAGATGAGTAGGTTTCACCGGAAACATCTTCCATCTTTGATTAAGCAAATGATGGTGATGAATTATAATCTTAATTGTTATCTATGGAAGTGACCCACCAAATGGGACACAAGGAACATTTTGAGAAGTGATAAAGGGAACATGACCCTAAAGCAAACAAGTAAAGCACTTGGAAATAACATTAATTGACTACTTTTACTTTTCAAAGGTTTGAAATTCACCATCCTTAATTTCATCACTCATCAATCTATTGGAAATGTGATTCCATGAACATAAACTATTATAAGGTTTGTTTAGTTACTGAAATTTTGGGAGAAAATGTAAGGGAAAGAAGATAGAGAGAAAAGCTAGAAAAAAAAATGTAAATTTAAAAAAAAAAAACATTTAAAGTTAATAAATTATTTCACTTGTTCAAACTTTTTTATTATGTTTGGTTCTTAGAAAAATTGAGAGAAAATGTGAGGAAAAGAAAATAGAGAAGAAAAGAAAAAGTGATGGAAAATAATAAAGAGATTTAAAATCAATTAATTATTTTTATATATTATTTCAAATTCATTTAATTTATTTTTCATTTTCAATGCAATCAAATAATTTTAAAAATGTATAAATTTTTAATTAATTTTGTCTATGTTTTTTATTTTATTTTCATAATGAAGCCAAATTTGAGAAAATCATTTTCTTTAATAATTTTTTCTTTCTTAGTACTTTTTCTTAACTATACAAAGTTCTCTTAATATAAGAAAAGTCATTGTACAAATTCGATTTTAATTTAGGGTGAATTATGTAAACATGCCTAGTTTACAAAATATGGATGAAAAGAGAACCCAAAAAGTGCATGTTTTGAGCTTAAAGTAGCATTATTCCAAAATCCCCTTATATATGTATTTTGGTCTTAAAGTAACATTGTTTTGAGCTTAAAGTACCTTTACTTGTTGAATGATGTACCATCATCATGTGAGTTGGGCTGATATATAAGGGCGTTTTAGGGTAATGTAATGTAAGACACTATTCTAGTGCATGAAATGAAAATTATTTTCCCCAAAATGTACTCTCCATAAGCATACACTTTTTGGGTTCTCTTTTTATCCATATTTTGTAAGTAGGGCATGTTTACATAGTTCTCCCTTTAATTTATTCATCTTCAAAAAGGGATATATGGGGCATTATCAATCTAATGATTACAGTCGGGTTCTATAGATCCCTTGATGAAAAAAAAAATAAAAAACAAAAAAACAAAAAATAAAATAATGCCACATATATAATTAAAAATTATTTCATTTATATTTTTAGTTGAAATGCTTCCTCTAGAAGTGTCTTTAAGAGAGAATTACTTATTAAGTGTTTCTTGAAAAAGTATTACGAGTGATTTTTCAAGTTTTTAAAAGTACTTTCTAAATTTTGTCAAACACTTTATTTTTCTCCAAAAGTGTTTTATATGTACAAACTTTATGTTGCTTTTATTTTCTCTCTCTCTATATATATAGGTATGAAATTTTTATATGATTTATTGATTAGACTACAATAAAATTAAGTTACATTAAACACATTTTAGTGAGGTCAACGAAAAATCAATTAAAGAATGGCTATAGCTAGGGTCAATCGGTGTGTGTATGTAAGTGATAAGTTTTTTTGATACCATCATCAGGTTAGTGCAACCATTTGGAGGGGATATAGCTAGAGGAGGTTTATTTATGTAACCATAGGACTTTTAGGCTATGCTTGGTTCTCGAAAAATTTGAGGGAAAATGCAAGGGAAAGAAAATAGAGAGGGAAAATGGAAGGAAAGAAAAAGTGAAGGAAAATAAAAAAATAGATTCAAAGTTAATAAAGTATTTTTAAATGATTCTTCAAATCCATTTAACTTATTTTTCTCTATTATATAAGATTAAATAACTTTGAAGTGCATAACTTTCTAATTAATTTTAATTATATTTTACTTATTTTTTTATATTTTCTATAATGAAACCAAACATGAGAAAACTATTTCCCTTAGTATTAGGACATTGATTCTTGTTTATATATTGATAATTTTGTTCCAATTTATGTTTGGCCATAGAAGTCTTTTTAGATATTGACTTACTCTCCATTGAAGATCAAGGGTTGTTGTTTATCTAATTGGGAAGTTACATGTATATCTAAAAAGGTTTGGCTTGTGGTATAAAGCTTTATTTGAGGTATAAAGGATTGATATCATTTTTGAGTTTTAAATGTTTTTCAAAAAGCAGGGACCGCTCAAGCAATTAATCGCGCTCAAGCGGTCTATGTTTGCTTAAGTGGTCATGACAGTCCTACCGAGTTTAGAAACATATTTTGAATTAATTTCAATCCAACTCTAATTTGGAAACTTTAGATATCGAAATCCTTATGGCTTTTGCCTATAAATACCTTCCTTGTAACCCTTTAAGGGTTAGAGATTGGGGCTAAGAGATGGGAGATTAGAGATTAAACAGATCTAATTGTTAGTTAATTGGATTGGTTAGAGATTGCCTATATATTTATTCCTACATATATTCTGGTTGAAGATATTGAATATATTGGATTGGTTAGTTAATTGGTTGCTAAGTTTGTTAGGTTAGTTAATCTTGTGGTTATTATTATCCCTAAAATTCTTCAACATATGTTGTTAATCTTTGGATATTAATTAACCATAAAAATAAGATTTTTATTGGGGTGAAATCATTTTTTAATATGTAGGTTATTTCTATAATATCTTGGCATAAGAAAAGGTGATTATAATTCACAAATATTGATTTAATTTTTTAAATCACCCATTCACTACCCCCTCTTCCCCTCCCCTCTCTGGGTGTTCCTTCTTAGACTTTGGTTATTTAGGCGGTATTCAAAGCAATACCCATATGTTTTCAATTGATATTAGAGCGGGATAAAAAACTGATTCTTATCCTATTAATAAAAAAAAAATCAATTTTTATTGTTTATGTTGTTTAAAAATCAAATTTTTATTAATCACATATGATAAAAACCAAATTTTTATTGATTTTGCAAGTCTGATATGGAACAATAAAAAAATGGTGCTCATTTCAATAGTCCTCCCTATTTTGATGTGAATAATTACTCCCATTAGAAAGCATGAATGATGTTTTTCCTCAAAATGCAAGGCAAAAAAGTGTGGAACTCGGTTGAATATGGTTGGAGACTACCATTTATCCTTGATGCTCAAGGAGGATCAATAGGAGAACTTAAACCTAGATATGAATGGGACAAAGTTGATAATGAAGGTTGAGAAGCCAACGTTAGGGCTTTATTTAATGTTTTTAATGGAGTTTATCTAGATAAGTTTTACAAGATAGCAAATTGCAAACATGCAAAGGAAACATGAGATATTCTTCAAGTCAATCATGAAGGTACGTCCTCTTTAAAGATTTCTAAACTACAAATGCTTGCTACTAAGTTTAAGAATATTAGGATGCATGAAAATCAAACCTTTTCTTCCTTTTATTCTGAATTGAATGATATTTTAAATTCCTCATTTAACCTTGGAGAACCTATTCCTGATTCTAAGATAGTTAGGAAAATATTAAAATCTCTTCTAGAGAGATTTAGACCTAAAGTAACTGCCATAGAGGAAAGCAAGGTGATTGATTCCATGAGAGTTGATGAACTTGTAGTCTCCATTCAAACATATGAAATGACCCTACCTAATTCCCATAAGCCTAAAGACTCTACCTTTAAGGCTTTTGAGAATGAATAAAAAATATTGAAATGTCATATGATATAACTCATGATGAATTGACATATATAGCCAAAAGAATTAAAAGGACCATGAAATTTAACAAAAGGTTCTACAAGAACCAAGAATCAGGAAAAGGAAAAAGACCAAATGAACAATCATTTAATGAAAAAGGAAAAATTTCTTCCAAGGTAAGAAAGTTGAATGCTTTAAGTATGATGGTGTGGGACACTATTCTCAAGAGTGTCTTAGCCTAAAAAATATCAAAAAGTCTATGTAAGCAACATGAAGTGATTCAGATTCTGAAGACAACACTTCTACAACTTTTGAAGATGTAAGTTATGATCCCAATGAAATGTTAGCTTTTGTTGCATCTATGGAACATCAGAATAACTCTGATTGTGATAGCGATAGTGATGATGATGAATTTACTGATGAACAAAGGGTTGAATTCTTTGATAATCTTGATGTTGAGCATGAAAGATTAATTAATAGCTATATGAAAAATCATGAAGTCCTTGATGCTCATAAAAGTAAGATTGATGTGCTTAATGCTAAAAAATCTAATTTACTTGAGAAAATTAGATTTCTTGAATTTGAGCGTCATTCTTTCCTTGAGAAGAATAATGACCTCACTTAAGAGATCAAGAATAATAAGCCTTCTTCTTCATCTTTGAATAAATTTTTTTACCTTAGAACTAAAGTGCTTAATGAAATACTTGATAAATGAAAAACCCATGGTGATAAAAGAATTTTGGGGTATACCAACAAAGATGAAACTCCCTATAATGAAGAAACTGTGTTTGTCAAAGGTAAGGATGATACCTGATCAAGTGGAATCTTCTAAAAAGACATCATTATACACACACTGTGAGAAAACTGGACACTCTCAATTTAGATGCTGTACTAGTTTTCTAGAAATGTTTGAAACTCAAATGAATAGAGTTATGAATGATTTTAATTCCCTTAAAAATAACTACTGGAAACCCTAAATTTCTCCATTCCTTTACTTTAGATCCTATAATCATCCTATGCAATGGAAGCAAAAATCATATTTTTACAATTCGAGGATCAAGAGGAAAGCCATTAGAGGACTTTACCTTTGATTTGAATGTTCCCAAATCAATTCCGCTCAGAGATGATGAAGAATGATGAATCTAAAAGTCTCGTAAACCCAAGATCTTCTTCCTGATGACTCGAACCAAGATCTTGACACTCCAAAACTCTTGGCTCTCACTATCTCTCTTTTTCTATGTTGGTAAAAGACAAAATCTCTCTCAAGGTTATGGAAACCCTAGCCCTTATAAGGTATTTATAGGGTTCCTCTTCTAGGCTTAAGTGACTTGAGTCCACCAAGGTTTGGGTCACTTAATTTAGCCTAAAATGGACCCTAATGGATTAATTAACCATATAGGGCCATCTAATTAATCAATTAGCCCAATCCAAAGAACTTGTTCACTATCCCTTATGCAACTTTGTTTAATTACCTAAACGCCTTTATGCATAAGAATGAACTAAGAGTCAATTCATCCTTCATAAACTGTATCATCATGGTACATGAGCTTAGAGTAGGGACCATTAGGACCCATATGGGTACTGACTCCCTCAGAATTCAATTCTAAAGTTGATTCAATATTCTACTAAAAAGAATCAATACACTTTAATATCTTATATAAATAACAATGAGACGAAGCTCGGGGTCTGTGACCTACTATCCACTACATGCAGACTCCCCATGAATTGGTGTTTTTAATCTAACAAGGTAGTGTTATCACCTATCAAGATTACATCTCCAATCCTTGAGTTATAGATCCCATTTATTATGTGATCAATTGACATACTCCAGATCTAAGGAGCATATGTCAAATTTCCACTAAAGGAAATGCTATGGCCATAATCTTCTAGATCACATGTCCTTTGGATCAACCAAAGGGACACATTGTCTCAATCCATGAGATATCATGGTGCCTCTATTGAGAATACCTATTGCTACCAGCCTCCATCAATAATGATCTAATCCATAGGGATATATACCACTTTCAGGTCTCACCCATAGGTTAAAGCCTCATGTTAACTTTGGTACAAACTCAATATCCTCTCAAGGTTGAGAGTCCATGTAATATAGTAGCTTGGTGAATCATGACAATTGATAGCCTTATGTCATGATTTACCGTAGGTCCTGTCTAATGCGCATCACATGCACTAGTACACCTACCATGGAAAAACCATCCTAACAGTCAAGACAAGCCATCCTTCCAATTAAGAGGTAGTGCACTGCAGTCTTAGATGGATAACCCAAATCCATGAACCAACTGTGGAAAACTCATCACTCTACAAGGAACCCATGACTTGGATCTTTTGTACAACTCCTAATGCCCCCAAGTCATATACAATGTAAGTGATGTGGGACGTATATGCTCAAATAACCAATTAATACAAATGAGATATTTAAGAGAAACCAAGAAACATAAATAAATAAATTTATAAATGAACCTCAATTTGTTACATCATGTCATGCTTTCTAGGACTCAATCCCAACAATAACATCTTGAATATTGGAAAAAGGAATAAAACCAATCAGAAACCTAAAAGTCAATCCAATTCCTCAAAGTCACCACCTAGGACTAAGCAAGTTTGGTTGAGAAAGGATAAGTCCAAATGTCAAGTTGTGTTAAATACTCTTAAAGCTAAATCTTTTAGTAAATGGTACCTTGATAGTGAGTTCTCTAGACACATGACAAGAGACAAATCCTCTTTCACTTCTTTAGAAAACATTGATGGTAGGGTTGTTACTTTTGAAATGGAAAAATTTGCTAAAGTGAAAGACAAGGGTAGCATAGTTATCCCTAGTTGTCCCAAACTAGATGAAATTCTTTATATTGAAGGACTTAAAGCAAACCTCCTAAGCATTAGTCAAATGTGCAACAAAGACCATAAAGTGAATTTTCACTAAGACTTTTGTGAGGTAGTTAATAAGAGGGAAAGGTAGTTATCATAGGACATAAGATAATTGACAATTGTTATGCTATAAATTCTACCTTTAGAACACCTCTTATGTGCAGTAAGGCTAAGCTTGATCCTACAAAGCTTTGGCGTAAAAGACTAGGTCACATAAACTATAAGGATCTTGTGCACTTAGTGAATACTAAAAGACTTAGAGGTATCCCTAGACTTAGTGGTGAACCTAAACCATTTGTGGTGAGTGCATGAAAGGAAAACAAACTAAGAGTTCATACAAAAAGGTTAAGGAGATAAGGACCACTAAACCTTTAGTTCTTCTTCACATGGATCTTATGGGCTAATATGAACTGAAAGTAGGGGTGACAAGAGATATTTCCTTGTGGTAGTAGATAATTTTTCAAGATACTACTTTGTAAGTTTTCTTAAGGAGAAATCTAGGGTCATAGAACATTTGAACTCGTTATTTAGTAGAATACAAGTAGAAATTGGTCATCCAATTGTAAGGATTTGGAGTGATAGGGGGAGAGAGTTTGAAAATGTGGATGTTAACTTTTTTTGCGAGTTAAAATGAATTAGACATTACTTTTTAACCCTTAAAACTCCTTGAAAAAATGGAGTTGCTGAAAGAAAGAATAGAGTGCTACAAGAAATGGTTAGGGTAATGATTTGCATGCATAATACCTTTACACAAATTTGGGCATAAGCTATTAATAGTGCTTGTTATACTGCCAGAGGATTTTTCTTAGACTAGGAGTAAAGAAGACATCTTATGAATTATGGATTGGGAGAAAACCTAACCTTAAATATTTTAGGACTTTTGGTGGTGGGTGCTACATTCTTAAGGATGGGTAGAACCTTGGGAAGTTTGATGCTAAATCTGATTTAGGTATTTTCCTAGGCTATTTTACTTTTAGAAAAACTAATAAGGTTTATCATCAAAATTCACAAGTCATCTAGGAATCTTCTAATATAGTTATAAATGATACTGGGTATGATCAGGAGATAATTGATAATCAAATTTTAACCTAGGAATCAATTAGGGATAACCCTAAAGACTTGGAGACTACTAAAGATAATCCTAATGATATCCTTGAAAGAGATATTAACCCTAACAATGATGAAATTGTACCTTTAGATAACACTCCTAAAGGAATAAGGGATAAACATAGATCCAAAATACCTAAGAACCACCCAATCACAAATGTTATAGGTAATGTGAATGAACGTGTGGTTACTAGGAGATAATCAAGGTTAAATGAGATGGGTCTTCTATGCTATATCTCCCAATTGGAGCTAAAGAATGTAGAGGAATTAGGATATGAATCTTGGACTACCACACTTTAGGAAGAACTAAATCAATTCACTAGGAATGATGTGTGATATTTAGTCCATAGGCTTAACGATAAGCATGTCATAGGTACAAAATGGATATTTAAAAACAAACAAGATGAAAATGGGTCATTGTGAGAAACAAAGCAAGACTAGTTGCCCAAGGATACTCAGAGATAGAGAGGATTGATTATGAAGAGACATTTGCACCCATAGCAATATTAGAATCAATTAGGATACTTTTGGTAATAGCATGATCCTTGAAGATTAAGCTTTAACAAATGGATGTCAAGAGTGTTTTTCTTAATGAAATTTTGAGTAAAGAAGTCTATGTTGAGCAACCTAAGGATTTGAAGGATCCTAAATTCCCCAATTACGTTTGTAGGTTAAAGAAAGCCCTTTATGGATTAAAGCAAACTCTTGAAGCTTGGTATGAGAGGCTCACAACCTATCTTTTAGAGAAAAATTTTAAAAGAGAGAGAGTTGATAGAACCTTGTTTATAAATAGGTGCAATGATGACTTGTTAGTAGCTCAGATTTATGTTGATATTGTTTTTGGAGCTACTTCTAATGACCTTGCCCTTAGTTTTGCAAAAAAGAAAAAAATTGAATTCGATATGAGTATGGTAGGTGAATTAACTTTCTTCCTAGGATTGCATATTAGGAAACTAAAAGATGGAATCTTCATTTCTTAATCTAAGTATGTTAGGGAAGTTGTTAAGAAATCTAGAATCTTCTAAACACTCTAGCAAACTAATGAGTACTACCACTAAGCTTCGTAAGGATGCACCTAGAAAAGATGTTGAGCAAAAGCTTTATAGAAGTATGATAAGAAGCTTATTTTACTTCACTACGAGTCATCTTGACATATCTTTTAGTATTGGAGCTTGTGTTTGATATCAAGCAAACCTCAAAGAGTCATACTTAATGTTTGTTAAAAGAATTATTCGTTATATAAATGGAACTCTTGATTATGGTTTGTGGAAATAGGAACTTCTTAATTTAAGAGGAGTTAGTTTTTGAATTCTTCGAATTCTTTAATTCTTTAATTAAGGGAATTTAATTAAAATATTAGAGGAAATTAAATGAGACATTGAAGTAAACTAAATCAACCTTAGGAAATATGACTTTAAGGTTCAAGAGAGGTGCCTAATATGGATGTTTCTTGCAAATTACTACCGTTAGAATTGTCTATCTCTCTAAATCTTAGTTGCAGAAGCTTCTTCTCATCGTTATCACTGCCTATTTTTTTGTTGGAGATAAATCCTTAAGCATCATAGCTGATCTACTGTGTCTTATTAAGTTTCTATTATGTTTGGTTGATTTGCATACATTCAAATTCTTCTTGAGCTTTGCTTTGTACCTTGGTGTCATTATAGGAATCTGTTCATTTTTCATGTTACATAATGCATCAAGCAAAGTCCAACTATCTTATTTTGCTTTCACTATATTATTTTATCCCTCACATTGCTTTACCTTTGGTATAGTTTTGCTTATGTGAGTAGGTTATAGGGTTGGATGATAAGTACTACAAATCATTGCAAAGTATTCCCTTAGTTTAGTTTTAATTGAGCATTAATATGTGTTATGTAAACTCCTTTATGAGAGTATGGGTGGGTTTATGTAACAATATTTTGTCACAAAATTGCCAAATAGGGATATTGCTAGGACATTGATTCTTGTTTATATGTTAGCAATTTTATTTCATTTTGTGTTTGCCTATAAAAGTCTTTTTAGATAGTGACTTACTCTCCATTGAAGATCAAGGGTTATTATTCATCCAACCAGGAAGTCACAGGTACATCTAAACAGGTTGGACTTGTGGCATATAAAGGCTTATTTGAGGTATAAAATGATTGATATCATTTTTGAGTTTAAAATGTTTTTCAAAAAGTAGGGACCACTCAAGCAGTCATGACAGACTTGATAAGTTTAGAAATGTATTTTGAATGAATTTCAATCCAACTATAATTTGGAAACTTGAGATACTGAAATCCTCATGGATTTTTTCCTATAAATACCTCTTTTGTAACCCTTTCAGGATTACAGATTTGGGTTAAGAGATCCAAGAAATCGAAGATTAGAGATCATGGAGATCTAATTGTTAAAGACCTCTCATTCTTTAGAGGTACTCTTTAAGGGGAAATCCTAATTTGCCACATCATTCCTATTTTCGTATTCAAAGATTCGATTCTTTGAATTGTTGGTTGAAGACCATAATCCCTTCGGAGAGACGGAAGGATCTAATACGGAGCAACGAGTAATTGATGCATCATGGACGTGGATCAAGTTATAGGTACTAAAGAGTAAATCTTTAAGGTAAAGCGGCCAAGTAAATCTATGTGACTTGATTTCGAATACTGGATTTCGATTGATAGGTCTTAGACCTCGTAGTTTTTTATCTCCACAATTTGTCGGGGTTCCCACTTAAAAATCTTAGGCCCATTGTCTCTCTTTATATTTGATATTATGGTCGAATTGCCTAGAATAAGCTAATTTTTTTTAACCTAATATCTTGTAGGGCTATTCTAAAAAGTTTATATTTATTCCTACATATATTTTGGTTGAAGATATTAAATATATTGGATTGATTGGTTAATTGGTTGTTAAGTTTGTTAGGTAAGTTATTCTTGTGGTTATTATTATCCTAACATTCTTCAACATATGTTGTTAATCTTTGGATATCGATTTACCATAAAAATAAGATTATTATTAGGCTGAAATCATTTTTGAATATGCAGGTTATCCTTATAATATCTTAGGATAAGAAAAAGTGATTAT
>NC_048434.1:300000-375301 GCF_004353265.1 Vitis riparia
AAATAGTGAATTATAAGAAGAGATATAATTGAAACAACTTGAAAGGTTTGTTGTATAAGAGAAAAAGGTGTGAAAACTTTTTAAATCTTTTCATGGATTAAAATAAGTACCAAAACAATAACATGAGAAGTTTGACAACGTTTCAATGTCACATGACTTCAAGATTAATGAATATGATAAATGTGTCTATGCTGAGAGAACACCCAATGGTTATGTAATAGTATGTTTGTACATGGATGATATATAATTTTTGGAAGTAATAAACACATTCTTATAGAGCTTCCAAAAATATGTTAATCAATCATTTTACCATGAAAGATGTGGGTATAGTATATTTCATATTAAAATGAAAATCTTTAAGATATCTAGTGGACTAGTACCATCTCAATTGTATTATATTGAGAAAATACTTAAAAAAATAAAAATAAATACGAATATAGTCCACTAAAGACACCAATAGACATAAATCTACAATTAGCTAAAAAAAACTAGTCAAACTATGTTTTAATATGAGTATTTCCCACATAATAGGTAGTCTAATGTATGTCATGAACTATACATGACTAAACAAAACATATATATGCATTCAATAAATTCAATAGATATACAAACAATCTAGGAAAAGATCAATGGAAGGAAATAATTATGGTTCTTATTACCTAAGATACACTCTAAATTATGGATTTCATTACATAAGATATTTGATTGTACTTGAAGGATTTAGTGATGCAAAGTAGATATTTAATACAAAGACACCAAATCGCCAATTCTCTCTGGATATGTATTCACAATAGGAGGAGGATATGTATCATGAAAGTCCTCAAAGCAAACATGTATTGCTAGAACACAATGGAATTTGATGAAGTAGGAGAATATACCATGTTAACCAAAACTTGTCCCTATTATAAAATTCATTATGATAATCAATCAATTATTAGAATGACACAAATATCATATTGATGGTAAGTTTCATCATATACATTGAAGATATGATATAGTAAGATAGTTACTTTCAAATGGAGTAATTTTCATTTATTATATCAAATTAAAGGACAACCTTTTGGATCAACTTACTAAGGTTTTGTCAAGAGATCAAAATAATGCTCATCGAAGGGAATGTGATTAAAGCCTATGACAAGAGTCATTATAATGGTCTTAAACTAGTTAACTAGAAATCCCAAGATCTAAGTTCAAAGGGACAACCAAGTCATGAATGACTAAGACAAGCACTAAAGAGATAATCTCTCTTATCTATTCCTGCTATCTACAATGTGAACTAGGTTAAGCTTTGCTTTTAATGAATCTTATAGCTTGAAAAACCAAATGAAGTATGCTAGGATACTTTTAATAGGAATCACCTATGTGAAAGTGAAATAAGATCGTTTCTATGAGAATTTTTAAGGCTTAAATTTTCTAGATTATGAAAAACTAGGAGTTGTTTAGGTCCAAATGAACACAATCATTAATATAAATGAATTCCATGAAGGAGTTGTGTGAATACTATCGTCTTGGTTTATATAAAAAGTTGAACAATTTAAGACATTGCCATCATTAACTAGCTAGTAAATTTGATATTATTTCACTAAGGAAGGTTCAAAGCCACAAGCTATCTATCCTGATGTAGCTTCTTGCCAAATAGTATTGTCTCAAATGTCTACCTATCATTTGCATATAACAAGTCAATTTCCATTCATGAGGAGAATTGTTGGGAAAATGGGTTTTTAAACTCTGATAGAAAGACTACTTTGAGTTGATCTTTGAGTGTGCCTCACAAATATTTTAAGGTGGGACCATGTTGGAATGCATTCATCATTGTGATTAAATGAATGCAATATGTTTATATGTCAAAAACCATTTATGAGTATATGAAAAATTGCACTCAAAAGTGACCTATGTGTTAATGGAAAATATGATAGAAGAAAGTAACCCTACATTTAAAGATTACTAGTTGGGAGCATTGATGAAAATATCGGTAATTACGGATATATCGACAAATATTTTGGAAAAAAAATTTAAGTAGTCTAAAGTTGATCAAAACTTATGAAAATATTGAGAAAAACTCTAAAAATGATATAATAAACAATAATAGACATTTTAGAATTATTTTATAAAAAAAATAATATATGTATATGATATAATTAATCATATTTGATAATAATATCATATGCGTGCATAAAAAAATATGAATTTTATAAATTTATTAAATTACATATAATATTATTTGACAATAATATTATGATATTTGATTATAATATATCTCACTTGAAAATTATAATTCATTTAATTTCATTTGTATTAAATGATATAAAATAAATGATGATATATGTATAAATTTCTTTAATATTTATATTTAATTAATATATAAATGCTTAAAAAAATGGTTAAAAAAATTATAATGATAGGTTTTATATTTTTAGTGATTAATTAAATAAAATAATTAAAATTAATTTGTTTATGAAAATATTTTTTTTATAGTTTTATTATATATTTGTCTGGTGCATATTATTAATCAAATAGGTAGTTAGCCCAGTGGTCACCCAAGGTAAGTTTATACTTCTTTTTGGGTGGGCGGATTTGAGTCCTAGTGCCCATGCACAGTTGCACAATTTTGAGGCGACAAAAAATCATCGAAACATGACGAAATTTTCAGAAAAATCGCTTCACTGAATTTTCGTCTTCCTGTTTTGTGTTGTAGGTCGCTGATACACGAAATTTGACGAAATTTTCATCCATGGTTGGGAAAGGACTTTATAAACATTTTGTAATATTTAAACAAAATATAGGCTTGAACCTATGCTCATATATTCTTGGGTTTAACTAGATGGGAGTGGACTTGGCCCTCACCTAGCTCACACGCTTTTGGATGTAACTAGAAAAGCCCAATTACATAAAGTGGAATTTTTTTTTTCTTCCAAAAACTTTTTCCATTTAAGACACACATCGTCTAAAAAGATATAAGACGTCCTTTTTAGATAGGTGAGACCCTTAAGTGGAAACATCTCTTCTAGGGGGCATAGTTGCACCTACAAAAAGGGACCCCCCATAACATTTCATTTATTTCAACAACATCAAAATTTCATTATTTTTCAAGTCATTTCCAAGTGTGGTGTTCCATTCCAAGTTATTCCCAAGTGGGTAATTCATTCCAAGTCAAGTATGAGTGATAAGTGAATATTTTGAAAGCATCCAAGCTTTTATAAAAAGTACAAATTATTGTTTATCATTTCTTATAATTTGAAGTATTACTATCATAAGAAAGCAATCGTTGCATTTTAGGGGATGATTGTCACTAAATTGTAAGCACTTTAAGGAAAGGCAAACTCTAGCTTCGATTAATCTTATTTGTGAGTTTTAATTTATATTTTCATTATTATTATTTTTTATTTTACTAACTTATTACTCAATATATTTTCAATAATTTGGACTTTAGTTTCTTAGAATGTTCTATTAAAAAAGTCTAAAAAAAATCTTAAATTTATTATGAAAAAAACAACTTGTTTTTAAAATAAAAAAACTGTTTTGAGTCTAAACTTTACCAAACATATATTTCAATAAAAACTGTTTTTGAAATCCGTTGATGCCCAAAAGAACTATTCTATGTACAGATTCTCATCTTAGTTGAAAAGGAAATTATAAGCAAAAAAAAAAAAAATAGTGATCTGTTTAACACTATTGACAGTCTAATTAAATGAACTTCCAAAAGTAAGTATATTATGTAATGTTTCCTCCTTGATAATAAACTATTTAGTATTTACACAAGCAGATAACAACCAATTTGACAATTAGAAAATGTGGAGTACAGGAGTTAAATTCAGCCTGTCAACAATCAGCAAGATTTACAATCCTATCATGCTATGAACTATAATGATAATGTTACTACAATGAAGTATGACACAAAAAAAAAAATGTATATTCAGTTGTTCTAATGTGATGTTGGAGGTATATTTGTTCTTTCTTGATTTAAATCAACAAGCTCAACAGCAGGTACTATCACTGGCGATGATTGCCTACCAGGTGTGGTTGAGCTCTGACCACCACCGTGCTCTGAAGAAAAGGTCCCTTGTTCTCCGGAGAGGGAAATATCATTAATGGTTTGGTTGGAAAAGGTTGATGGCCTTGGCGAGCAGTTAGTCACTGATGAAGAGGCCCCAACTGCAGCCATAGGCTCAGTGCTACCGCTGTATGGCTGGTCAGGTATTCTGAAAGTATGAGAGCTGAGGTCTTTTTGATCAAAACGTGTAGCCAAGGTTTTAATCTTTGTTGATACTGAATCTTCGCCCATTACCACAACTCTATGTTTATGCAGGAACATGGCAATACCTATGATCAGAGCTAAAGATGAAGTGACTCCAGCAATGAGAAAAAGGCCCCAAAAGCTATCAAGGCTGATATTGTTAGAAGAAATTGAGCTTCCATTATCATCTGAACAACTAGTTTTTTCCCAAACCACTCTTTCTCAATCTCTACCATTTCATCTCCCTCAGTCACATTTAAGACTGCCCTTGAAACATCCTGTACGAGAGGAGAACCTCTTGGGAAGGCCTGAAATTCAAGAAAGAAAAAAAAAAAAAAAAAAAACTCACACATGATACATATATATTGGGAATGAGTGTTTGTTTGTGAGAGGAGAGTTCACTTACAAATCCGAACCCATCAAATTTGTATGTTGGTTGAACCATGGTATATTTCGAGCAATGCTGTGCAATGAACAGCTTCATGTAAGGTATCTCGTCAAAGGCAGCAGCAATACCTCCATTTGCACTCCCTTTCGAGAGTAGTTCAGCTAATTCTTCTGAAGAATTATAGATCCTAAACTTGGATTCGTCAAAGTTCATCCTTTTCAAGAATCCGAGAACGATAGAGCCTTGTTGGTAACCTACATACTCCCCTTTCGCTCTTAGCTCTTTTAAGTCTGTAACGGTTGGCTGGAGCTGTTGGACGGTTAACATTGAGGTCAAGCTGGCGGTGTAACTTTCAGTGAGGATGAGCGCCACAAAGAACCATATGATCATCACAAACCGAGCCAAGTTGCTCACAATTCTCTCCTCTATAAAAATAGAACCAGAAAATCAACATCATTTCAGCAAATGAAGTTAATTTGAGGGAAGAGAACTTACTCTGTGCAAACACCATAGTTGAGAAGGAGAACCAGAGGATGGTGCCTGCTTGATGTGAAGGAGGGCCCCTGAAATCTTCATTTATTCGATGTTCAAGAACCCAAATTACAAAGCCGATGAAAACAAAGAAACACACACTAGTCACCCAGAGGTCCCAAGTCAATGGCTTCAAGAAAATCCATGCGCTTTTGCTTTTGTTGTCTTTGATGGGCACGATCATTGATACGCCAGATTCAGTGTAAGGTAGTGTAAAATCTACGTAGTTGGACCTGTTCGCTACAATTGTAGTATCTCCCACCACGGCATCATACTTCTGTTGGTAATAAAAACAGAGGAAATTAGAAATCTTCTTGTATATTTCATTGAATAGGTTGATAATGGTGGTGCTCTTTTGTGTATCCAATAAAAACAAAATGACTGACCTTTAGAAACACTTGATATAACAAATCGTTGTAGTTGCCGGCAGGCTTGCTGTCTGGGGTTCCAAAGGGAATGTACTCGTAAGGAACAGCATATGGTAGTGAACCCATCACCGCATCAAAGACATCTATGCAGTACCCAGTGACCTTTGTTGCATTAGTGTTAGTATCCCATGTCACTTTTACAAATTCAGTAAAACCATCCTTCACTGGAACCCCTATTTTCAACTTCTTCTCGTTTACTGGAAGCACCCAAACTTTAGGGAAATAAGTAGGTTCTCCAGGCCATACAATTGCTCCTAGATTGTCCTTAGAAGTGGAATATGTGTTTGAATTTGCGTTTGTGAAATTCAGTCTTCTTTTAATTCCATTTTTCGGAGTCCAAAATCCTATCCCTCTTTCCCCTTTACCAATCACATTAACTATCTGAAAGGCTGTGGGGTGTAGTTGACCATCAAAAATTTGAAAATCTCCACTGAGGCCTTTAAATTTCGTACTTAACAGTGACTGGAGAAGCTTTGGACCAATTTGTGAGACTCCAATGGTGTCAAGATCCGTTGAATTGCTGGAAATATTAGTCTTTTGGAAGCTTAAGTTTGTTGCCCCAACTTTCTCAACTGCCATGGCTAGTGCAGAAGCAGCGTCATACGCCCATAATCCAAAAATGTTCAGCTCAGAGGTCTCATATTTTGGATGATCTTGCTGGAACTTCCTTTTCCATCGGACTCTGAAATTTTCGAGCTCTTTTGTTCTTGGAACATGAGGCTTTATGCCCGGCACCCCCTGCATTGAGTCAATGACTAAGGGATCCAAAGTACTCAAGAGGTCAGTTAGCCCATCAGTTAGTATCCAAACATAGCCTTCTTCCATCATTCCAATCTCATCTGCTTTGGGAAAAAAGCGAGAGCCGAGAGACGTAACCATGTGTACAATGAAAACTCTAGTTTGCATTGTCATCAGCTTGTAAAGCTCTTCACCAATTTGATCATCAGTGGCTGATGGAGAAATTACACTACGGTAGGTGACACGGACATCAATCCCTTGCAAGGCATCGGTCATATAAGGTATAATTCCATCCCCATACTCATTGTCTACGTAAATAAGCACAGCTTCTCTCCACTCAAAGGCTTGCAAAATTGCTATTATTGCTGGTACTTGAGCTGAGTCATTTAGAGTGGCTCGGATAAAGTATTGACTCCTGAGGGAAGAAAGAGAAGGGCTTGATGCAGAAAATGAAATAATGGGAACCTCGGCTTTTTCTCCCAGGCCAATCAGGAAGTTGGCCTGCATGGATGACCCTGGCCCTATGATGGCTTGCACTTCCTCATTTTGTATTAGATCTAGAGCTGAGTACCACAAATGTTCAAAATAATAAAAAACACAGAAGCAAACTCTAATATATTCTTAATTTCTAACATTCTTCTCAGCAATCAGACATGCAAACATAACAAAATAGATATAAAATTTGTGGAGCAATGTGGTTTGTTAAACGACCAACTATCTTCTTCATCTGGTGAAGAGCTGTGCTGAGAATTAATTGGGTATACTAGTATATTTTATATTTCAAAACTTTCATTTGGGTCTCTAAGCTGAGATAGAAAATGTTCAATGTCAAAAAAATTACGGGCTGAAGATTCAATGTCAATATCATAATTTTCTCACTTTATCAGAGCAGGTATCTCAAAAAATTACTTCCCAAATGATGAACTACTTCGGATTATGCTTTCTAATTCTCAAAGAGTAAGGGGATTTTTCCTGAAAACCAAATGGGGGTGACTGATCAAGATCACTTGCTTTCATTTTTCTCAGTAATACTAATGCAATTCTAATCTCATTCCATCAACAATGCTCCAAACGAAATGATTAATCATAAACATTGATGAAGGAGAAAGTGAGAGAGCGAGAGAGACAGGGATGGAGTACCTGCTGCAGCTGCACCAACAACATCTCTTCTGGAGTCTCTAGTCTTCAGAACGAGCCTAGTCTTGTAGTTACCATGAGAGGCATAGAAATCTGAGAGGGCCATGGGGATGCAGCTCAGACCCATCTTTCCAAACGATGTATCAAAGTCTAGGACCACTCCCACGTTAACTGGGATTGTTGTGTTCTGCGCCATGCCCATTTCTATGAAGAGAACCCATAGGGAGAGAAAGAAAAGGGAGAACCCCTGTTGGGCAAGGTCGTTTCTCATCTTTGAACTGCTTTGGGAAGCTTGGTGATTCACAATAATGCAGAATACAGATCGTTTATAAAGTCTAGAATTTTAAAAGGTAAGAATTAGAAGGCTAGAAGAGAAGGCACTGTAACAAGAGGACCCAGCTGGATAGTTGTGAATACAAAGCACAACCAACAGTTCTTCGCGAGTTGAGGCGATCAAAGATAGAATCTCTTACAATATTAATTAAATTAGAAAGCGTAAGTTATAATAATGAAATCATGATCAGAATATATCCTTATAAATATTCTTCCATGGAAACACACATTTTAGCTTCCTTCCTGCGTTAGCATTTGACTCATAAAATTCATAAGAGAGAGGTTTTCACGATGAACTCCACGGAGCTACTCATCGCCTGTAGCAGAATTCCAATAATCCCCAGCTGTGTGTTAGGTGGCACTTGGCACAACTGTATTCACATGGTCAACTTATCATCTTCTGCACCGGGTGCGTGGAAATGGAGTTTAATAGGTTTAATGATGATATGTGACTACCATTCATTTGAAAATGATAATTTTTAAAATAAAAATATTTATTTTCACCAGAAATTACATCATTTAGAATTAATGGATTATCTGCACAAAAGAATAACATGAAAATGAATATCTGTCCTTACATTCCCTCCGTCGGTGAAGATCTTGTGTGTGGGGAAGCAATGTCAACCACGTAGCTAGTGTGAAAGCAGTGTCAACCAGGTAGCTAGTGTGAGGACAATCTTTAAAAATATTGATTTTTTTTGGATGCAGATAAGATACTGGAAGTTGACAGTTGTAGGCAGCAATAAATTCGTGCTTTTGACTGAATCTAAGGCAATGATTGGGAAGCTTGAGTTTGATTGGCTTGAGTAATGGGTCTTCCGTGTCCTATCAAAATTGTACGAACCGTTGACAGATATAGATTTTAAAACTTTGAAAACTGGACCTCCCTGTCCTAGTCCTGCCCTGAACCGGAAGGTACATTCAGTCCCACTTCGATTATCCTTTTCAATCCGGCAAGCTTTCGGAAAATTCATTACAACAAATTTCTCAATTTTCCGTAACGCTTTTAGCTAAGAAGTATTTTTATGGTAAGAAATGGCTTTTTGCAATAACATTTTATTTCATAACAAATCAATTTCTTAGTGATGAATTATTGTTCATAGCAAATAGATGGCATTTAACAATCACATACATTTGTAGTAAATAATTATTTATTTATTTATTATTTTTAATTTTAGCCACAAATTGAATGTACATCACCATGTTAACTAAAATGCCTATGGGCACAACTATATATATATATATATATATATATATATATATATATATTTAAATTCATGGTTGTGGGTAATGGTGCCACCGGCATAAAATACATAGGAAAGAAAAACGAAGTAATCGATCAGTTATTCAATTACAGGCGGTCTTGTTTGCTCGTGATTTAAATTAGCAAGCTCATATTCAAACAATATGTGAGGAGACATCGGCCGATTTGGATAGACTGGATCACCATGTCCAGAAGAAGGTGTTCCTTGTTCTCCAAAGAAGGCAAAATCGCAGTGTGTTGGGATCAGAAGGCTTGATGGACTTGGAGGGAAGTTGGTGTAGCTAGCGAGGCTGTAACTGCATCCATGGCTTTGATGCCCCTTGTCTGGAAGTTGATCACTTTTTCTAAAGGTATGGGACCTGAGATCTTTGTCATCAAAGCGTGCAGCCATGGCATAAATATTTCTCCATATGGAAGATGGGGGATTCAAGTTTATTAAGGCGTTCTATTTTCATAAAGGAATGTGGTGATGCATGCGACGAGAGCTACAAATGAAGCGACTCCAGCAATGAGGAATAGGCCCCAAATGCTATTAAGGCCGATACTGTTTGAAGAAACTGAGCTGGTGAGCTCTGGACAACTGGTTGTTTGCCCAAACCATGCCTTCTCAAATTCTAACAATTTAGCTCCCTCGATCATGCTTAAAACTTTCCTTGAAACATCCGCTACAAGGGGTGAACCCTTTGGAAAGACCTGAAATGATCAAAAATCAGAAACCACTGCATGAAAATTTGTACACTTTAAGAGGGAACACTTACAAATCCAAACCCATCAAACTTGTATGTTGGTCCAACTGCAGTGTATTTGGAGCAATATTTTGCAAGGAAAATCTTCATGTAAGGGATTTCATCAAATGCAGCAGTAATTCCACCTTTTGAAAATAATTCATCCAGTTCTTTTGGTGACTCATACTTTACAAGATTGGACTCATCAAATTTCATCGACTTGATCAAGAATTCATAAACGAAAGAGCCATATTGGTAACCTACACACTCCCCCTTCTTTATGAGCTCATTTATATCAGTGATAGTTGGGTTGAGCTGTTGAACTGTTAACATTGAAGTCAAGCTGGCTGTGTAACTTTGAGTAAGAATCAGCACCACAAATAACCATATTGTAGGGACCCCTCCTCTGATGACACGTGGCGCGTGCCTTTATCTGGATTGACCCTAACCGTACCCCCCCAAGAGGACACATGGCGCACACCTCTATCCGGGTCCCCCAGGGAGGAGCACACGGCACTCGCAAGCATCATGCCCGGACGGCAATATTTCCTACCCGGATATATTGTCCAGATCATTGACTATAGCAAGCAAGCCTTGCTAAGTCATCCCTGACAGCCTGCCACTGCCCACGTTCCGCCGCCTGCAGGGCGAAAGGACAGGAGCGATGGCAAGTCTCCTCCCACGATCTCTGACAGCCGCCTATAGGGTGATGATGGCCCTGCCACCACCTTGAGGACATCATGACGAGCCAAAAAGTCTTCCCACCATTAAAGAGGGAGGCAGAGCTTCTGACACTATATAAAAGGGCCTTCACACAAGGAGGAAGGTAAGCTTACCATCCCTGAAAAAGGCCGACAGCTTAATCTCTTGGGCCATGGCTAACAAAACCATCGGAGGGTGTGTCCGGACACCCTGTCCAGACATCTTTTGTAGGGACAACTGAGCCAGAACTCAATCTTGGTTGACAGCGTGAGTCCACTTGGCAGCAACGTGGATCCCTGGGACGCAAGGCATCAACATTCGTGCAAGGTGATGATGGCCCTGCCACCACCTTGAGGACATCATGATGAGCCAAAAAGTCTTCCCACCATTAAAGAGGGAGGTAGAGCTTCTGACACTATATAAAAGGGCCTTCACACAAGGAGGAAGGTAAGCTTACTATCCCTGAAAAAGGCCGACAGCTTAATCTCTTGGGCCATGGCTAACAAAACCATCGGATGGTGTGTCCGGACATCCTTTCCGGACATCTTTTGCAGGGACAACTGAGCCAGAACTCAATCTTGGTTGACAACGTGCGTCCACTTGGCAGCAACGTGGATCCCTGGGACGCAAGGCATCAACATTGGCATCGTTTGTGGGAAGTCTCTGATTCAGTCGACGGCAAAGATGTCCACACCTTCCAGAAGCCGCTCGTCGGCTAGGGAGACGAAGGTTATTTCGAATGGCGCGAAGCCATCAAAAGAAGACAGTTAGAAAGTGAGCGACAAATACAGGCTCTCCTCCAGGAAACAGCGAGACTGGGGAAAGAAAATGTTGTGTTGCGCATTCAGGCTTCATCAACGGGGCCTCCTCGTGGTCAGCGCTCGAGAGGCCAAGGAGCAAACTCAAGGCCTGACCCAGAGTCAATATACCCTGAGACTGCGGGGGCCATCCCCGAGACGGGCAATGTTAGACCACAAGAGCGACACACGCCCATGCACCAAGCTCCCTAGGAGGAAAGCTCAAACTCCACTCGGCTCTCGTCAAAGAGACAGCATGACAAAAGACCCCAGTTGTCAGACGCGATGCGAGCGAGACTAGGCCCACAAGAACCTGGGAAGACAAAGCCGCCAGTAGCCACAACCTAGGAAGCGCACCCTGACCCCTTGGTCACCCCCATGGTGCAGAACGTCTTCCCGCACCAAGCGCCACGACAAACTGGGAGAAACCCCCCAAACGAGCCACCCACCGGCTCCATCAGCAAAAGGCTAGACGACATGCTCTCCACACCTTTCTGCTCGCATATTATTCATTACGACCCCCGAGGGGATTTCTCGTGCCTAAATTCTCCACGTACGATGGGTCCAACGACCCCTTCGACCATATCATGCATTATCGACAGCTCATGACTCTCGATATAGGCAACGACGCGCTACTATGCAAAGTATTCCCCGCTAGCCTACAAGGGCAGGCTCTCTCATGGTTTCACCGCCTACCCCTAACTCTGTTGATAATTTCAGAAACCTGTCAGAAGCTTTTGTGGGACAATACTTATGCTCCGCTCAACGTAAACAGAACATCAGCACTCTGCAAAACATAAAAATGCAGGAGAACGAGTCTTTGAGAGAGTTCGTGAAGCGGTTTGGTGAGACCGTGTTCAAGTAGAGGCTTACAGCATGGATGCTGTCCTACAGATCTTCAAGCGAAGCATCTGTCCAGGCACCCCATTCTTCGAATCGCTAGCTAAGAAGCCTCCTACGACGATGAACGACTTGTTCCGGCGCGCAAGCAAATACTCAATGCTCGAAGATGACGTGCGAGCAACCACCCAACAAATCTTGGTTGCCGGACAAGCATCCAGAAGTGATGTGGAAAGAAGTGCCAAACTTCCGGACCAGCCAAGGTTGTCCGGTCGAAGACAGGAAGAACAAAGCCGCCCGGAACTGCCGCCCCTCACACCGCTTTCCATATCCTATGAGAAGTTTCTCCCTATGATCCAAGACATGTCCGACTTCAGGTGGCCCGGACCCCTCAGAGCGGACCCATCCAAAAGGGATCATAGTAAAAAATGTGTCTACCATAAGGAGCATGGTCACACAACGGAGACGTGCAGGAGCCTCCATTATTTGGTCGAAAAGCTCATAAGGGCGGGACATTTGAAGCAATACCTCCGCTCAGATGCCAAAGGTAGAGACGCTTCCCAAAATCACAACTCATGAACCCCCAGGATTCCAGCCGCCCCCAAAGCCATTATAAACTATATCCACGGAGGACCATTGGATGAGGAATACGACTCCAAACGAAATAGACAGAGGCTGTTGCAGGCAGCATCGGTGCGTGAGCATGTCAACTCCATACGGCCTGGGATAACTGGGGGAGGCCCTCACCCCATAGATGGGACAATCATTTTCCCCCCAGTAAACCCCACACGGATATTACAACCGCACCACGACGCCCTCATCCTGTCCCTGGAGATCGGAGACTTCAACGTGAGACGCATCCTAGTCGACCCGGGCAACTCGGCCGATCTTTTACAAGCATCGATAATTAGCCAAATGGGACGCAATCTAACAGGCCTCGAAAACCCTGGGCGAATTTTGTCCGGATTCAACGGAGCGACAACTACCTCATTGGGAGATATTGTACTGCCGGTCCAAGCTGGCCCAGTCACTCTCAACGTACAATTTTCGGTGGTACAAGATTTATCACCCTTCAATGTCATATTGGGGCGCACATGGCTGCACTACATGAAAGTCATCCCCTCTACGTATCATCAAATGGTAAGCTTTCTTACCAAGGATGGGCAAATTGACCTATACGGCAACCAGTTAGCCGTTCGCCAATGCTATCAGATAGCACAAGAAGTAAGGACCATTCAGGAGGATAAACTCCTCCCTGAGTCCACCCATGCACTTGACCAATAACAATTACTGAGTCCGGCGGACAAAGATCCCTTGGCAGCGGATCCCTTGCGGATAATCCAAATTTCGGAAGAAGGTACTCACCTTACATATATCAGTTCCCTCTTGACGCCTGAAAAGACCCGGAACATCCGAGACACCCTCCGACAAAGTCATGACATTTTCGCATGGGCACATTCTGATATGAAGGGAATTCACCCCTCCATCGTCTTTCATAGGCTTAACGTCTTGCCAACAGCAAGGCCCGTCTGACAGAGGGTTAGACGTTTTCACCCGGATAGGCAAAAGATTATCAGGGATGAGATTGACAAATTGCTGGAAGCCGGATTCATTAGAGAAGTGGAGTATCCGAACTGGTTGGCAAATGTAGTAGTGGTACCCCAAAAGGAAGGCAAATGGCGGGTGTGCGTCGATTACACCAACCTCAATAATGCATGCCCAAAAGACAGTTTCCCTCTGCCACGGATAGACCAAATTGTAGACTCCACTGTTGGACAAGGAATGCTCTCCTTCTTGGACGCCTTCTCCGGATACCACCAAATCCCTATGGCCCCGGTCGATGAAGAGAAGGCAGCCTTCATAACGCCACATGGTCTTTATTGCTACAAAGTCATGCCGTTTAGACTCAAAAACGTTGGCACCACTTATCAGAGACTAATGACGAAAATCTTCAAACCTCTGGTTGGTCGCACAGTGGAGGTATATATTGACAATATCATGGTTAAAAGCAAAACCCGAGAGGAACATGCCCTCCACTTGCAAGAAGTCTTCCACCTCTTAAGGAAGTATGACATGAGATTGAATCCGTCTAAATGCGCCTTTGGCGTAAGTGCTGGCAAATTCCTGGGATTTATGGTCAGCCAAATGGAGATAGAGGTTAGCCCGGATCAAGTTAAGTCAATCATGGAAACACCACCCCCCAGGAGCAAAAAGGAATTACAGTGCCTCACAGGCAAGTTAGTCGCGCTAGGACGCTTTATAGCCCGCTTCACTGATGAACTGCGACCCTTCTTCTTGGCAATACGAAAAGCTGGAGTGAACGGATGGACGGACAGCTATAAGAGCGCTTTCGAAAAAATTAAACATTGTCTCATGCAACCACCCATTTTAAGCAGCCCCCTCCCTGGAGAAAAATTGTATATGTACCTGGCTGTATCGGAGTGGGCAATTAGCGTTGTTCTATTCCGCTGCCCCTCGCGCAAGGAGCAGAAACCTATTTACTACGTCAGCAGAGCGTTGACGGACGTAGAAACAAGGTATTCAAAGATGGAGCTAACGGCCTTGGCCCTTCGAAGTGCCGCCCAGAAGCTCCGCCCTTACTTCCAAGCCCACCCGGTGGTCGTGCTAACCGACCAGCCCCTTCGCAACATCCTGCACAAGCCGGACCTGACCGGAAGAATGCTTCAATGGGCCATAGAGTTGATCGAATATGGAGTCGAGTTCCAACCCAGGTTGTCCATGAAAGGTCAGGTGATGGCTGACTTCGTGCTGGAATACTCCCGAAGACCTACCCAGCACAAGGAACCACGCGGAGAGGGGTGGTGGACTTTGTGGGTTGATGGAGCCTCCCGGTCATCAGGATCCGGGATACGACTTTTGCTGCAATCCCCAACAGGAGAACAGCTGGAGCAAGCTATCCTACTGGGATTCCCCGCCTTTAACAATGAAGCGGAGTATGAGGCCATCCTATCCGGGTTGGACCTCGCCCTGGCTCTATCCGTCTCCAGGCTCCGGGTCTATAGTGATTCCCAACTTGTGGTAAGGCACGTCCAGAAAGAATACGAAGCTAAGGATGAGCGCATGACGCGATACCTGACTAAAGTAAGAGACACTTTACAACGGTTCACCGAATAGACGATCGAAAAAATTAAACGAACTAAAAATGGACGTACCAACGCCCTGGCAGGCATAGCTACTTCCCTCCCCATCAAAGAAGCCATATTATTGCCTATTCATGTGCAAACCAACCCTTCCGTCGCGGAAGCCTCCACTTGCAATACCATTGAGGCAAACCAAGCAAACGGCCAAGAGTGGACAGAAGACATAGTAAGGTATCTCCGGACAGGCACTCTGCCCGAAGAGCCCAAGCAAGCACACAAGACTCGGGTACAAGCCGCCTGTTTCACCCTGATCGGGGAGCACTTGTACAAGCGGTTCTTTACAGGCCCCTATCTCAGGTGCCTAAACCACTCAAAAGCCCTGTACGTATTGGTTGAGTTGCATGAGGGGGTATGTGGAAATCATTCCGAAGGTCGATCTCTAGCGCATCGGGCCCACTCGCAAGGATATTACTGGCCCACAATGAAAAAAGACGCGGCAACTTATGTCAAAAGGTGTGACAAATGTCAAAGGCATGCCCCCATTCCGCATGTGCCATCGGAGACGTTAAAACCAATTTCTGGCCCCTAACCCTTCGCGCAGTAGGGCATGGACATAGTTGGACCCCTACCAGCCGCGGCTGCCCAAAAGAAATTCCTGCTTGTTACCACGGATTACTTCAGTAAATGGGTGGAAGCTGAAGCATACGCCAGTATCAAGGACAAAGATGTCACCAAGTTCGTGTGGAAGAACATCATCTGCTGCTTTGGAATCCCTTAGACTATTATAGCTGATAACGGCCCGCAATTTGATAGCATTACTTTCCGGAATTTCTGTTTGGAACTGAACATCCGGAATTTATATTCCACACCGCGTTATCCTCAAAGCAACGGGCAAGCAGAGGTCACAAACAAAACCCTAATAACTGTCTTAAAGAAGAGGCTTGAGCAAGCCAAAGGGAAGTGGGTAGAAGAGCTACCCGGCGTCCTATGGGCTTATCGAACCACACTCAGACGTCCGACAGGAAACACTCCCTTCGCCCTCGCATATGGTATGGATGCAGTCATTCCTACCGAAATAGGGCTACCCACTATCCGGACCGAGACAAGACGGCAGGATGATGCAAATGCGGAATTAGGAAGAAATTTGGACTAGGCAGACGAAGTAAGAGAGAGCGCATCCATCCGGATGGCTGACTATCAACAAAGGGCAGCTGCTCACTACAACCATAAGGCAAGGCCCAGGAGCTTCAAAAGTGGGACGCTGGTCCTTAGGAAGGTTTTCGAGAACACTGCTGAGATAGGAGCAGGAAAATTCCAAGCCAATTAGGAAGGCCCCTATATAGTATCCAAGACAAGTGAAAGTGGAGCCTATCATCTGCAAAAGCTAGACGAAACCCCACTGCTCCGACCATGGAATGTATCTAATCTTAAGCAATATTATCAATGAAAGGAAATGAAGAGTAAGAAAAAAGGGACAGAAGAAATGTAATGTGTTTATAAGATAAGTAACAAAGTGTCTTTACAAAAAGCTGCCCCATACGCAGCGAAACAAAGAAAAAGCATAAAGTCTGCACAAAGAAGAAATCTCAGCTGGACGGACCCCCGGGCACCTCGTCCTCCTCATCAGAAGGGAATGAAGGAGTATCATGCATGATTCCGTTCTTCTTCATACAGCAGCGGTAACCAAAGAAGTACATCTCGTCCGCCTGCAAATCCTCTGACTCCTTCTTCTGGGCGGCGAGGCGAGCCCGGAGTTCTTCTATCTCTCTTTTCAATTGAAGGTTCTCCTGCCCAGCTTCATTGACTTGGCCCTCCAAGGCTTCATGTCTGCAAAGTTGAGAATCCGAAGTCCCAATGCAGATGCTCCTATTAGTAATGCCATCAAACACCCATTTCCCATCAGGAGACCATCAATTTGATACAAGGCCAACACCGACTTTTCATAGATGTGTGGACATTCACCGAAAGAGATATTGTAACATTTGATGGCCTCCTCTACACCACAGGTGATGAATTGATGATCATCAGGGCTCAATGAAACGTGAGATACAGGTTTCTAAACATTCCAGGAGTTAATCTCAAATGAAAAACTGGGTAGGAACATTGCCATGAACTTCATTTTCCCATCATTTGTTGTAAATTTATGTCTGTTTCTAATGTGCATGAGATTTATAACTTGAACAATGATTTCTGGTACTTAGAAGATTGCACTAGGGCCACGAGAGGTGGTCATGCATGGCCAAAACTATATGCTAGGAGTGTTAAGGAGTGGATGAGAAATAGATTGTGGAGAAAAAAAGAGTAAAAAACAGGGCAGAACAAAGGAGACGTATTTTCTGAGATAAATATAGCAGATCTTTATCATTTCTTCTATCTTTGTTTTTCCTTTATATAAGAGAGCTTACAAACCACCGATTGAATAATAACAAATTCTGTTTTTTTAGCTAACTCTAAGGTGGTGTTTGTTTTTTTGGCTTTTTGTTGAAAGCAATTTGTTTTCAGAACTTAGGTTGTTTGTTTTTCTACTTTTTTATGACTTGTTATAAAATTTTACTAAATAGAAAAAGCCAAAATATGTAGTTTTTTCTAAATAGAAAAAATAACATATTGGTTTTTTTTTTTTTTTACTTTTTAATACTTAATAGAAATTAAATAATAGAAATAAAATACTACAAAACAAACAACCTAATATTTAACACTATTAAGCATTAAGGTTCTATTTAGAATTAAATAAAAAAACAAACATCACCTAAAACCAACTTTGTTTTTCTAGAATATACTATCTAACTCATCCCCTCAAGCCAAATGACGATACCTTCACATTGAGCTTGACCTTAAGAGTATTAAATCGGGATATAGACAAAGGTTTTGTCAGTATATAAGCTATTTGGTCTTTTGTAGGCACATACTGAATGTCCAGTTCTTTTTGTAGCACTCTGTCACGTACAAAATGGACATCTACTTTGATGCATTTTGTGCGGGCATGTGCAACTGGATTTGTAGTAATGCAAGTTGCACCAATGTTATCACACCATATCACAGGACATGAAAAGTTAGGTACTTGTAGATCTTTTAGCAAGCCTTGTAGCCAAGATACCTCTACTACTATGTGAGCCAATGCTTTATATTCTGATTTGGTGTTTCACCTTGCAACAACTTTCTATTTACGTGAACTCCATAAAATAATGTTAAGACCAAGAAAAACACAAAATCCACTAGTAGACCTTCGATCATCAACACAACTAGCCCAATCAACATCTGAAAAGCTAGTGAGATTGAACCGAAAGGCAGGTTAAATGTATAGACCATGATTAATACTCCTACATAAGTATCTTAATACTTGTTTACAAGCTTTCCAATGCAAATCAATTGGATAATGTAGAAATTGACTCAACTTGTTTACAATGTAAGATATTTTTGGCCTAGTGATCGTGAGATATTGGAATGCTCCAACAGTGTTGTGATACAACTTCTCATTGTTCAATTTTTGTCCTTTAGAAGTAGATAGCTATAGTCCCATACTTGCTAGTGTAGGGCAATTTTGGTTTGTTCTATGTTAGTTCATTTTAACAAGTCAAGGATATATTTGGAGTAAGTTAAATAAAGTCCTGTGGAATCCCGAAATGCTTCTATTCCAAGAAAATAATGTAACTCTCCTAAGTCCTTGAGTGAAAAAGATAAGGTAAGGTTGTGAATAAGTCTTGTGACTAAGTTAGCATTATTCCCATAATGAGAATATCATCCACATAAACAAAGAGAAAAATAGAGTTACAACCTTCACTATATAGAAATAAGGACGTGTCAACTTTCGATAGAGTCTTTGAAACCCCTTTTGAAAATAGTAGTTCGTAATTCTTCAAACCAAGCATGTGGTGCTTGCTTGAGTCCATACAATGTTTTACACAACACTTTGAGGTATTTGACTCAAACCTCTATTGGAGGAGGTGGTTGCTTTCATTTACCTTCATTTGAGAAGAACATTAGTGTTTGGTATCCTTGTTCAGAGGTTTTTGTTGTATTAATTAGGTCCAGCCAAGTGGATAACAAACTTTATTGCAATACTTAATGTCAATGTTGAGGGGATTTCCAATTTTGTCTTCACTACCAGAGGGTTGTTGAGGGATTTCAGTTCTAGTTGCACCTTTAAAGGAGCTATCTATTGAAGTAAAGTCCTATAAAGCCATTGTTGGTAGTGGCATTAGACAAGCTAGGTAAACATCTTGAGAGAAAGCTACCCTTTATTCCTTTCAAGCAGGAAATGCATTAGTGAAAGAGAGCCCATCCATTCAAATGAGGCTTTTATTGAAGCTGAGTCCTCTAAAGCTAGTGTTTGTAGTGGCCTAAGCTTGACTAAGGTAAAAATCTGAAGAAAAAACGACCATTCCCTCCTCTTGGGCAGGAAAAACACTCCTGATAGAGAACCCAAGTTAAGAGCTGCTATAATCTATCATTGAGTTCTCTATACAAGGGTGTTGTGTCTAACTGAAGGAATAGACTATAGTGTATGAGTCTTGAATGGATTCTATCTATTAAAACCCAACTGTATTTAATTTTGAGATCTCTTGTTTACATTGTGGATTTGATGCTGTCATCAACATACTATATAGCATACTGTGTGTTTGCTATAGTTACGCATCACATTTTGGGATATTTTTGCTAAGAGTTTACAAACAGTTGTAATATGTCTTAAATTCTTAAAATTAGTTACAATTCATTTTGTTTAGAATTTCTTGTAGATAATCTTCAAATTGATAAATGGTAGTTTTTCATTGATTATTTCATTCGTTCATGTGCAAAGTATATATAAAGGGTAATCACCATTCTAAAAATGGGAAAGAATGATACAAGGAAGGAATGATATAAGGAAAGAATAACTAACATCCTAATATCTCAACATTCCTAATATCTCAACTTTCCTAATACTTAAACATTCCTAATATCTCAACACTCCCCCTCAAGTTGGTGCATAGATGTCACACATGCCCAACTTGTCTAAAAATTTTGAGAACACTCGACTTGAGACTGTAGCTTTGGTGATGATATTGGCCAATTGATCTTCTAATTGAATCTTAGGCAATTCCACAATCTTATAATCCAACTTATCCTTAATGAAGAATTTGTCCACCTGACATGCTTTGTACGATCATGTTGTACGGGATTATGAGCAATATCACATGCAGTTTTATTGTCACAAAACAATCAGATTGGTTGCCTAGATAGGTAACCTAAATCCTGTAAGAGGAGTCTTAGCCATAATGCCTCACAAAGTCCTAGAGCCATACCCCTAAATTCCGCTTCTGCACTTGAACGAGCGACGACATTCTGCTTCTTACTTTTCCATGTCACAAGATTACCACCTACAAAGGTAAAGTAACTAGATGTAGATTGTCTATCATCCATTGCACCGGCCCAATCAGCATCAGTATATACTTCTATACTCTGATGATCAACATTTTTAGTGAACAAAATTCCCTTCCCATGAGCATTCTTCAAATACCTCAAAATACGCATGACTGCATTCATATGTTGCTCTTTAGGATTATGCATGTATTGACTTACTACACTCAATGCATAAGCAAGATCTGGTCTTGTATGAGCTAAGTACATTAATCTCCCCACAAGTCTCTGGTATCTTCCCTTATCGATTGATACTTGATTAGCCTCAACACACAATTTCAGACCTTCTTCTATTGGTGTATCAATAGGTTGACATCCCGACATTCTAGTCTCCTGTAAAAGATCTAAGGCATACTTTCTTTGAAATAGAAAAATTCTTTCACTTGATCGAGAAACTTCAATCCTCATAAAGTATTTCAGAAGACCTAGATTTTTCATTTCGAATTCTCTAGATAGATAATTTTGCAGAACTTTTCTTTCTTCAGGATCATGTCCTGTAACTACCATGTCATCCACATATACGATGAGTGTTGTAATCTTACCCTGTTGCTTTTTCAGGAACAAAGTGTGATCTGAATTACTTTGACGATAGCCAAAAAATCTCATTGACTTTGTGAACCTTCCAAACCATGGTCTCGGGGATTGTTTCAACCCATACAATGACTTCTTCAATTTGCACACCTTCTGACATTGCTTTTCTGACACCATGCATCCTGGTGGAAGATCCATATATACTTCTTCAGATAACTCACCATGCAGAAAGGCAATTTTCATATCGAACTGTTGTAATGGCCAATCCAGGTTTGCAGCTAAAGACAGTAATACTCGAACTGTGTTTATCTTAGCTACAGGTGCAAATGTCTCTGTGTAGTCAATTCCATAAGTTTGAGTGTACTCTTTTGCTACCAGTCTTGCTTTAAATCATTCAATACTGTCATCTACCCTGTACTTCACAGTATAGATCCAACGACACCCAACTGGCTTCTTTCCTGGTGGACATTCTATGAGTTCCCATGTTTCATTCTTCTGCAATGATCTCATCTCTTCATTCATGGCTGCTTTCCACCTTGGATCAGCTAAGGCTTCCTACACACTATTAGGAATAGCTACAGTAGATAATTGATTTACAAATGACTTATTTGATTCAGACAAACGATGGTTAGACACATAGTTGCTCATGGGATATTTGACTTTGGTAGACAATTTAGGTTCATATGTGAGTTTAGGAATACCTTTATTATGATGGTGTGGTAACCGTTTCATGAATGGATCAGGTTCCAAATTAAGAACATCATCAACAGACGACGATTGGTTTGGTATTTCAGTGAAGACATCTTTGGACCTAAATTGTTCAGATGGTGGTGATGGTTTAATTGTATTGTCTCTTCCTTCTTCTATCACTTCTTCAGTTTCTGGGTGGTCATTACTACTTGGTTCCAAAGTTGTACCACTCATATCCAACTCACCCGCTTCCTGGTTTACTAGTTTAGATTGTCCAGATTCATCATCCTCAGAGATATGATAATCATAATCGAGAGTCTGAATTTCCTTCTGATACTCCCCCTGAAGTTTAGACTCAAATGAAAAATACATCGAATCTTCATGAAACACCACATCCATTGTAATAAACATTCGTCGAGTTGGAGGATGGTAACCTCAATATCCCTTTTTGTGCAATGCATATCCAACAAACACACATTGCAATGCACGGGAAGTTAACTTGGTGCGTTGGTGTTTGTGTAGATGCACAAATGTCACGCAACCAAAAACACAAGGAGGTAAATTTGGGACGGTTGGGGCAACTACGACATTAGTAAGAGCTTGGAGAGGTGTTTGGAAGTTAATTGAGCTGGAAGGTACCCGATTGATCAAGTGTGCAACAGATGTGATTGCTTCTCCCCAATAAGATATCGATATTTTTGCTGCTATCAAGGAAACACGAACAACCTCTAACAAGTGCCGATTTTTCCGTTCAGCGACTCCATTTTGTTGGGGTGTATTGGAACAAGTAGTTTGATGAATGATGTCATGTCCTTCCAAATACTTTTGAAGATCAGAACTCTGATATTCTCCACCATTATCGCTACATAGAACCCGAACCTTTGCATTGTACTGAGTTTCAATCATTTTATGAAAATTTTAAAACAACAAGTTCACTTCATCTTTGGTCTTCATCAAGCATAACCATGTCATTCTGGTACAATCATCAATAAAAGTAAAAAACCAAGGCGAACCACTCAAAGTTGGGACTTTTGATGGGCCCTAAACATTAGAATGTATAACCATAAAAGGAAACAGACTTTTATTCAAAATTAACGGAAACGAAGCATGATGGCTTTTAACCAATTCACAAATATCACAACGGAAACCAGAAATATCATTATTTGCAAACAAACTAGGAAACAATTTTTTTCAAAGGAAGCATGTCCCAAACGTCAATGCCACAACCAAATTTTAGACTTTTTCTTCTCCCCTTCAGATCCATCTACCATCAAGGCTTGTCACAACTTATTTGAATCCTTTGATTGCAAGTCCAAGTAATAGAGTTTTCCCTGCTTAATACCACAACCAATCGTCTGTCTTGTTTGGATGTCCTTAAAAACACAAAATTCAGGCCAAAAAATGACAATACAAGATAAGGCTGCAGTGATTTGAGAAACTGACAAAAGATTGTAATCTAAATATGGAACAAGTAAAACAGAATCCAAATTCAAAGTATTAGTAAGAGTTAAGGATCCTTCCCTAATGACTGGGGTTGTGTTACCATTGGCTGTGGAAACAATTTTTTGTGAGGAAGCTTTAAGGGGTGAGACCTGTCTAGAATCAAAAGTCATATGATCTATAGCACCGGAATCAATTATCCATGCACTATTAATAACAGGTGTAGAAGTATTTAAAAATTTACCACCATAATCTGTAGCGACTACCAATGCAGAGGCTTTCTCAGCAACATTAGCCTCTGTTTTTATTTCGGCAATAGCTACAGTCGAGGTTTTCTTGGAATCCTTCTTCCGTTGATCACGATTATGATCCCACCAGTCTGGATATCCCACAATTTCAAATCAACAACTCTTGGTATGACCTGTCTTATTGCAGTGAGTGCATTTGAAGGTTGACTTATCAATATTAGGACTTGTCTTAGGATGGTTGGTCTTGGATTGGTCCTGCCAATTCTGGGTTGATTGCTATCGGACTACCATAACTGAGGTGTCAGGGTTGTCAGATTCTGCTTTCATACTAGCATGACGCACTGCCTCTCGTCGAATCAGTGCATAACATTCTTCCAAATTGGGAAGATGATATTTGCGTAGAATCTTTCCTCGAACTTGCCGAAAGTCACCATCCAATCCAGCAAGAAAGATGTGCACCCGTTTTCGTTCAATGGATTTTCAGTATGCTGCAATGTCCTCAGGGTCTCTCATGACTACCTTATCCCGATGATCCAATTTGCAAAAAAATTCAATTAACTCTCCATAATATTCAGAAAGAGACTTGCTGCTTTGTTTGGCAGTGAAGGCTTTTTTATTCAAAGTGAAAACTTGTAATTCACCACTTCCATCATAGAAGGCCTTTGATAATGCACTCCAAATTTCTTGAGCGGTGGGTAAGCGTAAGTAATGCTTCATAATTTTTGGACTCATGGACATTAACAACCATCTCTTCACCTTTTGATTCTCAGCATACCATTTTTCATATCCATCTTCTGACTCTTTTGGTGGATTTGTCTTAACTCGAATGTAGGAAAGTTTTTCCCGTTCGGCAATATGCATCTCCACGAGTTGTGACCAAACGTCATAGTTTGATTCAGTCAAAATAATTCCTAGATTAAAAGTACCTTCAAATTGAAAAACAATAATTTTTTTTTTTCACTCATTTTTTTTTATCGCGAATGAGGGGCAATGGCTAGCCTTACTGACAAAATATCCAGGATTTCAATTCCATGGCTCTGATACCATTTTCAAATTGATGAATGATAGTTTTTCATTGATTATTTCATTCGTTCATGTACAGAGTATATATAGAGGGTAATCAATATAGAAGGTAATCATTATTCTAAGAATGAGAAAAAATGATACAAGGAAGGAATGATATAAGGAAAGAACAACTAATATCCTAATATCTCAACTTTCCTAATATTTAAACATTCCTAATATCTCAACAGATGAGACCTTATCTCAAGATTTTTCTTATCGAGATAAAGTTCTGAAATGATGAGGAACTGAGTTAGAATAAGTTAGTGATCTAAAAGAAACAAGGGAAACATGAATTTGTTTCACAACTGATATGGGGCATGAGAATTAACATGAGTTTGTTCATGGCTCAAGTTAAGACGTAGCTAGTAGGAGGCTGGCTTGAATTTTGGTAGCCGTTATAATTTTCCATATGGTTTGTTAGATCTTTTTAGTTCACCAACATTTAAACTTAGGAATTAAAATTGTATTTCCTGAAATGAATTTCTAGATTATAATGAATTGGCAATTTGATATTTCCAATTCCCAATATAATATTCTATTAGAATTGATAATTTGAGATTTCAATCAATTTAGTTAAACAACATCAATTCCCAATGTAATGTTTGATTAGAATTAGTAATTTGATATTTTTGTCAATATATTCCTATCCTAGCTAGCATATGTTTTATCTTAAAAATTATTTGAAAATTAATGCAAATTCACATAATAGTACTCCTCTATGTAATATTGACAAAAAATAGATTCTTTTATAGATAAAGAAAAGAATAACATGTAGTTATCAACTTTTCTTTTCTTTTCATTCCCTAAGGATGGGAATTAAAAAGACCATTTACCACATGGGTAAGAGATCTTTTAAATTTTGGGATCTTACATACCAAGATATCAAAATTTCCATCGTTATGTAGACACTAAACATGGTAAGTTCATACTTGTGTATAAGATACTTGTTCCAAGTCCCCACAAACCAAATACACCCACAATTGAATTCTCATCCTATTAGAGGTAAACATAGTTTGAAAGGCAACATGGGTATGGATGTGGGTTCTTGCTGGATGCTCCTACTTTGAATGAAAGATTCGAGTTTAATTGATTTATTGTTTTGCCCTCGACTTTCTTAGCAAATAGTTATGTTGCAGAACAAGAGAGTTTACTGGGAGTGCTCTTTTATAAAAATATTTAGAGATAGGAAAGAAAATAGATATTTGCTTTTGATTGATTTCTAATTGATTTTACATTTATTCTTTTTCCTTTTTTTACATCATATACGAGTGTTTATACCTATTATTGAGATGGTAGTTGAGTTCCCATGTCTTGAAATTATAAGTAGGAAGGATTAGAGATCTAGACACATACTTGTACCCAACACCCACATTACACTCAAACCCATGCAAGATCACAACATGTGACATTAGAATCTTCTTTTCACACACAGCACTAGCACTAATCGCCAATGACCTGGACAGTAGAAGATATCTTTCTGCAATTCTTGTGGGTTTACATAAAAAAATATCCATGTTTGGCTGTGTTTCGAAGAGCTAATAGTTCTATTATGGTGACTAGCCATTAATGCTTGTTCTCTCAGTCTTATGACTGACTTGGTTCTCTGGTTCCAGAACTAGGTTTCTTAGACCTCCATTTACAGTCTAAGCTGCTTCTAATCAAGGCATAGACTAGTAGTATTGTGATGTGTACATCATGCAATTTCCTTCTTTTGTTTCTTTGTGCATTTTTTTTTTTTTTTTGTTAGTCTGAAAATATCATCAAAAGTAATCTTAGTTGTACAATGCAGCAATTAAATTGTGCCTAAGTTTGTAAGATAGGGATTCCACTGATTTTATATTTTCCCAATTAAGGCTATTGATGCCTGAATAATCTCCTATCATCCATGATCTGACTTTATACGTACCAACAAGAAGATGCAAAGTTGTCCCAAGTTCCCAATCACACATTACATTTATGTGAACCTAAACTCAGAAAACTTGTTAAGAGCTGCTCCCTATGATTAAAAAAAAAAGATAATTTTATTAATTATAACAGTAATCTGCAGAGGGAAATCAGACGATAAAAAATAATGGTAATCTGTATCTCTGAAGTGATGTTCCTACCACTTTAGATAGCTTATAAATGGTTTATCTGAAATAGAAATGCACTTGACAACCCAGCCGACTGGCCAAGATGCAACAGCAATTCCCATGCATGCACCCCATTGTCCCCAACCCAACCTCCCTGTATCTGCAAATTTCTTCAAAAATTCCACCATAACCACCTGAAGGATAATGGTTATTCCAATGATCCCCAAAAACAGCTTGTTCTTATGTAACCCCTTAAAAATAGTCTTCTTTTCGAGCTCCCTTTCATTGAATTCATTGAAGACTTGGCATAGCACAAATGTATTGAATATCAAGGTATCCTTTACCTTCTTGCTCACACCAAAGATTGATTCTCCTTTGAACTGTAGGGTCAAGAGGACCGCTATCTGATACAAGGCTTGGGTTAATAGATTCCGCCACATGATATTGGAGATAAGTGGCTCGGTTCGACCCATGGGAGGTTTCTCCATGAGCTCCTTGGTGGGTTGCTCTGTGGCAAGGGCCAGGGCACCTAATGTGTCCATGATCAAGTTCACCCACAAAACTGCACTACAGTCAATGGAACCTCACCAGCTGAAACTTCAGCCACAAAGTTGATTGCAAGGGCTGCAACATTCACCGTCAGCTGAAACTGGATGAATTTCTGGATGTTGTTATAAACACATCTTCCCCATCTCAAAACAGTGGCCACTGAAGCAAAATTATCATCCAAGATGATGATATCTGAACTCTCCTTTGCCACTTCTGTGCCCTGAATGCCCATAGAAAGTCCTATGTCAGCTTCTTTTAATGCTGGTGCATCATTTGTGCCATCACTGTGACTGCTACAACATGACCTTTTTGTTTCAAGCACTGTACCATGAGAAGTTTATCAAAAGGAGAGGATCGAGCCATCACACAGATTTTATCAACTTTCTCCATTCTCTCATCTAGGGTGTACTGTCGGAACACTTCACCTTCTACAACTGCTTCATTGTTCATGTCTTGGTCAGGTCTTAGTATTCCACATTCAGTAGCTATAGCTCTTGCAGTGAAAATATTATCACCGGTGATCATTTTGACACTCACTCCAGCGTGTTGGCAATCTTCCACGGCTTTTCTCACCCCTGGTCTACATGGGTCCTTTATCCCCACAAGCCCTATAAAGGTCAAGCTGTCTTCTTTTAGCTTTTGGGTGGCTTCTCTAATTTCATGCTCTTCTTCTGGAAGTTGGTTATGTGCAAAAGCAATGCAACGGAGGTTGCTAGCAGCCATACCTTGGATTATTTGGTCAAATGTCGTCCTTTCAACATGACCAAGATCTCTCATGCTTCTAGAAGCATCTTAGTAAGTAGAACACATTGCTAGTATCATCTCTGCTGCTCCTTTCTAGTGAACATGGACTTTGTTGTCAGCTTTGTTCCTCAATGCAATCCCACTTCTTTTCTTCTCTGAATTGAATGCTTTTACCTGGAGAATTATACAAGTCTGCTTCAATTCCTCCATGTCCATGTTCAGCTCCAGAACCGCCCAAGAAAGAATTGTTTTTCCAGTAGGACTGCCTGAGAACTCGTATTTTGATCCTGAGGTAGCCCTATAAATGCTTCCAGTAGTATTTAGGGCAACACCTTGTTGTATCAGTTTGAGGACATCTGTGGCAATTGAAGAGGAAGCATTCTCTCGAATAGGGCCTTGGCCAAGCCAAAACTTTGTCACCTTCATCTGGTTCAGAGTGAGGGTACCTATTTTGCCGGTACAAATGGTGGTGGCCGAACCCATCGTCTCAAAGGCAGAGAGCCTTCGAACCATAGCCTGGTGATCAGCTATCATTCTCTTCATTGAATAAGCAAGAGTGAGTGTGACAGCCAAAGGCAAGCCTTCGGGGATTGCCACAACCACAATGGTAACTGCAGCTGCAATGATTCTCACCACAGCATTCACTATAGCACTGAATAAGCTGTCTTCTTTTAGCTTTTGGGTGGCTTCTCTAATTCCATTCTCATCTTCTGTACTCCCTGTGAAGTAGCGCACCAGCAACACCAGAAGAACAAGAAAGGCAACTTCCGAACCAACCTTACCTATTGATGAAGTAAGCTTTTTAAGCCTGGCTAGTAAGGGTGTCTGTTCATTAGTATCACGGCTGATTGTGCTCATTATCTCACCCCATGTTGTGTTCATGCCAACAGATGTCACAAGCATTCGAGCATATCCATTAGCGACTTTTGTTCCAGAAAACAAAAATGGATTCAGGCTGGTGTCGACTTCCACATGGTCACTCTCCCCCATCATGCTTGATTCATCCACTTGTAACGAATGCCCATCAAGGAACAATCCGTCGGCTGGAACTTAATCTCCAATCTTTAAGCAAACAACATCTCCAACAACAGCCTCAAATATAGAAATCTGCTGACGTCGCCCATCCCGGACAACATCAACCTGGATATTATTTCTGACTTTAGACAACTTATCAAACTGTCTATTCTGCCTGAAGTTACTCACAGCAGAAACAGATATGACTAGAAAGACAGCAACGAATATGCTTCCACCATCATACCACCCTTCCTTCAGCCCATGCTCTTTAATTCCTAAACCGAGGGAGAGTGTGGCACAAGCTAGAAGTATGAGAATGGTAAGATCCTTAAAAGCTTCCAACACAAAGTAGAAGAAGCTTTTAGTAGGCCGCGTTGGGTATGTGTTTGAACCAAACATTTCCTGCCTTTCAGCTACATCTTCAACAGCACCATGGATGCCATATTTGGTATCTGTTTTTAGAGCGTCAGCCACACCTTCAACTCCTCCCAATTCGCGAAGTTGATCTAAGTTTTTATCTTTCACCACTGCAGTGAGGCTTGTGTGATCAATGTTTGAGAAGGCAACGTGGGGCTCAACACTGAGGACAACAAAGGAAGGAGTACTAAGCGGGAGTTTGCTGCTTTTCTTCTTCTTATTATTGAGAAGAGAATTGAGGGCCCTGGCACAATAAATGGTAGCAAAGGCCGAATGCCATTTCTTGTTGGGTCTGCTAAGGGTGGCTGGCACATCTAGTGTGGACTCTATGCAACTTAATTTAACATGCAAAATGTTAGACATGTTTTTCAACAGACAAAAGAGTTTGATAAAGATGATGAAGCGGACACGAAGATGAATTATTTAACAAAGTAACGTACCACAAAGAAACAAAAAAGAATGAAGGAAATGAAAAGTGAAGCTAATGTTTATGAAGAAAATGTGTGAGACTAAAAACCACGAAATGGGAACAACCTTGTGAAACATGTGTTGCGGTTAAGGAGTTGCTACTTATAGGAGAGTAGAGGCGCGATGGGTGGTGCGAAAGTGCTGACTTTTGACTTTTGAGGGTCGAAGTGTGTGTTTTTTTAATACTAAAGCGTAAAGAATCCAACTTCAACCATCGCCCCGCGCTTACGTCTATATCAAAGATAGTTTGACAAATATTTTGTTGAGATGGGTACTATCCTTATCATTTTTTTCAACAAATAAGTTATTTTGGACAAACTCTAGAATCTTTAAGACGAAGGAGGATGCTACTTCCACATTCTTTAACCGCTCTCTAATCTTTCTATATTCTTAATTTCTAATGTTATATATATATATAATATTTTTAAATATAATAACAAAAAATAATTTTAATTTATAATATTTTTAAGAGTCAAATAAAAAATTATTTTTAAAAGATAAGAAATCATTTTTTTAAAAAGAAAATTTCAACATTGTATATCGATTTAAAAATTATCTTTTCAAACAACTTTGGATTGATGTTTTATAAATTATTATAAATTTTAAAATATTTTTTCAATTGTTATTCATTAAATTATTTTTAAAAACTATCATTTTTTGTTTTTCTCTAGTTTAAAAACGGAATGAAGGGTAAGATGTGGGCTTAAATTTTATGGTCCCATTAGAATATAAAAATAAATATCAATAATAAGATGGTTTCATGCATATTTTGTTTATTCTTTTATTCATACTATAATTTTATTTATTTATACTGGCTTTGTTAGTACGTTGGATGATCAGAACTTCATGATACCTTTTATATATTACTAATGGCAGTGAGGTGATGGAATAGACCTTTATCATTGGTCTATTCAACTTTATTAAAGTTTGGATTCTTTGAAAGTTAGATACAAATTCTTATTATTCCTGCCACTTTCACCCATGATTAAAAAATTATAATAAATAAAGAAAAACCGTTTTTTTATTAACATTTAGTCGTTAGAGCTTCAAAACAATGAACTAAAAAGATAAAACCAAGTCCAAGTTAAAATAAAGAATACAGAACTCAAACATTTTATAACACATACTTGATATAAAAAGGTAAAATATATATATTTTTTTTTAAAAGAAAAAAAGTTCATGCTTTGTGTGAAATAAAGTACTATTATTTTTACATTATTTTATTGCCCATAAAGTAATAAAAATAATTTCAATGGTTTGAAGCCCTCCAATTTTTAACATAAGAATCCCTTACTCATATATGAACCAAAAAAGGGACCAATCATACCATATCACAAACAATTTAGGTTCTATTACTTTGTACATAAATCTAATTTTATTATTTTATATATCGATATCATTTATTTGTATTTGATTTTATCTATTTATACTTTGATCCCAAATATTAGTATTTTCATTCACTTTGTACATTTTCAATGATAAAAATAGATGTCGATTTAATACCTAAACTTTTTCTAACATTAAAGTAAATATGATTTCATGAATTTCACATTTTCTATCATCTTGACCTAAATCCAATGGGATTGATCACTTTTTTCTCATTCCATAATTCAATCCCATGAAGATGATTCGGTCATCAACCATTTACTAAGTTGTGACACCCATTTTCTACACCAATTCAAACACTCCACTTTTGCTAATAACTTTTAGCCAATATAAAAAAATGAACCTACCATTTGATATATAAAGCATGCATTTTCTTTTAATGATGTCATATTTTGAATTATTTTTTATATAAACATCATTAAATTCATTTAAGAGAAGTTATTTTATGATGGGATATACTTTCTACTTTTTATTTTTAAAATTAGAAACCACTATATACTCTCTTTCATCTTTCTTTTACACTTGAATTCTTTAAGGTTTTAGGAGCTTCAAAAATGTTATATGCACACCTTCCACATAATCTCTAGAGGGTAAAGTGGATATATAATAGGTATAAAAAGCAACTCTATCAACTAGCATGTAAACAATTTATGACTTAAGAGATGGTATTGTTACGACAAAAGGCATATTCCAGCTTATTATTTGAAAAGGCTTTAAAGAGGATATTCAGTGGAGAATAAATGATTTGTAGATTTGTGGTTAGCTAAAATGTGCTCAAGGTAGTATATGCATACCTTTAGTGAGTTAAAATGGCTATTAAACACGAGTTCCCTAGGTAGATCAATCATGAGTTTAATTAACCACGTGACTAATAAGTATAGTATTAAATACATTACAATTTACAAGTAACCCTTGGAGGGAAAAACTACTAATATGGTGAATCACATGTCAAGAAAGTAGTTTTTTTTTTAATTTATTTTTATTCTTCTTCATATTTTCAAGTTTTCAACCAAAAAAAAAGTATTACGCTCAACCACTTGTCCAGTGGTTCTACTTTTGTGACCACCTAAGCTTTATTATAGGAACTTTTGGGTATCCCGAACTCTCTTAAATTATGAAGCCACCTTTTTTTATGGACTTCAACCAAGTTTTAAGCATAATTTTCAAGTAAAAAATATCTCAATTTAATCTTTTAAGCTTTTAACAACTTTAGAGTACTTTTCATAATAAAAATGAGGCTCATGGTGGTATCAAACTAGGATTACCCAATTCTTAAGCTAATAGCTCATAATATTTAAGAAGTCTTCTCATACGAGGTTTTAGTTCTACCTCTTTAAAACTAATTGAGATAGTCATATTTGTTATTATAAGCTCCTTGGGTAAATTATGAATAAGTTAATTTCAGCTTAAAATAATAAATTCAGCAAATAAACATGTAATAAAGTTGGAACTTATGACCCTCCTACTGAATGAAGTTTTAATATTATATTGGATAATTAATTTTTTTTAAAGCTTAAACTTAAGATTTGCATCCTCGTGAATATTGCATCATGCTTTCTAATAATATATCACATACCTTTTTAGATTTTATGTTAGACCTGTGATTACTTCTCTAAATCAATTTTTCAGCATATTGTATATATGTGCTTGTTAGGATGAATCAATTATCATTGAATGCAGAAATACAACTCCTCATAGTGTCTCTTTGCTTATTTCCTCTACAGCTTTGATTAGTTGAACTTAAAAGAACTCCCCAGTGCTTTCACAAAATGTATTGAACTTCAAACCTGCACAAAGATAGAAACCATATCATTGAAAATAATTAAATAGATCAACTGAAATCAAAGTGCTGTTGTCTTATTTAAAAAAAAAAAATTATGGGCTTTATGCAAATACGATAGTCGCGCAAAACTCCTTATTTGGAATACTAGATAGGTGTCATGTGTCATTTCATTTGGCACCTTCTTCCATAACTATCAAAAATGATATTTGTTCCGGAAGAAAACAAGAGTTTTGGGAAAATATAATATATTTGAAAAATAAATTCATAAAATATATTTTCAATCAAAATAATTTTCAAGTTAGTGCATGTCTTTTCAAAATTCGAAAATTTTCGCTATATATGAAAATTGTGGAAAGTACCTCTTGAAGAGACACTTTCAGTATAAACCCAATTTTTTCAAAATTATGAAAGGCGTCCGAGTATAATTCCATTTTTTTTGGAAATTGTGGAATGTGTCTCTTAAAGAGACACCTTTAGCATAAATTCGAAATTTTCCACTATTTGAATGAAAATTGTGGAAAGTATCTCTTGAAGAGACACTTTTAGTACAGACCCAATTTTTTAAAAATTGTGGAAGAGACACCTTTCACAATTCCTAAAAAATGGAATTATACTAAAGGTGTCTCTTGAAGATACGCCTTTCATAATTTTAAAAAAATTGGGTTTATATTGAAATTATCTCTTAAAGAGACACTGTTCACAATTTCCATACATAGGAAAATTTCGAATTTATGTTCAAGAGAGACATCTTTAACTTTAAAATTATTTCCATAATTTTTAATACATATTGGATTTTATGCAATTATGAAAAATGTCTTTTTAAGAGACACATTTAGCATAAATCCAATTTTTTTGAATTATAGAAAGTATCTCTTGAAGACACACCTTTTGAATAAATTAAAATTTGTTGGAATTGTAGAAGATGTCTCTTCAAGAGACATTTTTAATTTTAAAATCAAATTCATAAGACATTTAAATTTATTAAATTATGAAAGGTGTTTGTTCAAGAGATACCTTTAATGCATATTAGATTTTTTACCACGTGAAAAATGCTTTTTCAAAAGACACCTTTAATGCATATTAGAGTTTTGTCACGTGAAAAGTGTCTTTTCAAGAGATACCTTTTAATATAAATCCAATTTTTTGGAAAATTATAGAATGTGTCTCTTCAAGAGACATATTTAGCTTAAATTCAATTCTTTTAAATATGTAATATGATTTTAAAAATCATAAAAGGTATTTCTTCAAAAACACCTTCCACTAAATATACCAATATTTTCTCAACTATCCTTTTTTTAATAATTATTTTTAAAAATTACCGCAAAAGTTAAAAAAGCCCAACCCACGGGTAATTCTGCCAAGAAAAAAAAATGATGGGCGCACAAACACGACGTGACCTTTGATGTGATAAATGAAAATGGGTATGTTGGTCCCATACTAGTGCCATCAATTATAAGCGCGCAACGGATTCTTGATAAATATACTGCTATTAGAAAAAATAATATTTAAAATACCATAGTTTGGAAAATAATTCCAATTCTACGGCACTTTTGAACACGTAGGATAACACATAGGATGAGATATGAAAACCCATTCCCTCCTTTCCATTTCCCTTCCCGTTTTTCTTCTCTGCATCAAAACTCCTCTGCCCGAAAACCCATTATCCCGCACGCTGATCATGGGATGGAGATCCTTACCTCAACACCAATAGGAAGGAAGTGAAGTGAAGATCTGAGAAACCATTGCCCCCGGTATTTTCTGTAAGTTTTGTGGTTATATTTGGTGGTGTGGTTGTGTTTGGTCACCGAGAAAGTGTGGGAAAGTTGTAAAAAAAATAAAGTTTTCGTTTTTTTTTACAATGAAACTGAGTAGACTAAAAATAATGGAGAAAGTTTTAATTTTTTTTGTGGTTCGGCTTGTTGTGATTCTGTTTGGTTGCCAAGAAAGTGTGGGAAAGTTGAAAAAAAAAATTCCCAATATTTCCTACCAGTCCAGCCCGCGCACAGGATACAAAATCTATCCATTTTTTTTTTTTTATAAAAAAACATAAGCTATTTGGTAATCTGATCATGATTTGCGGGGAAAGGTGATCATGATTTGAGGGGAAAGGTTGTGTTTTTCAGCGTGGCTCAAAAATCGTGGATTTAGGGTTTGTGAAATTTAAATCCAATGGCACAAAAGCAAAGAGACCCCTAGAACAGATCCAGAAAGCACGGAGCTAAAAAAAAAAAGCATTTTTTTGTTTGTTTTTTTAGGGGGTTTTGCATGGACTTTCTCGGAAATCAAAGGATGATGAATTTTCCCGAATAGCAAATGGGGGATGGATTTTCTTGAGAATCAAACGGGGATTGCAAAAACTTGGGAATCAAATGGGGGTTGCAACAAAATAAAAAAAATAATAACCTGATTAGATTAGTACCTGCAATAATTGAAATTGAAATTGAAATTCAAATTTAAATTCAAGGAGATTCTTCACTTTTTATTTGTTAAAATAAAAAATAAAAAATACTATCTTTTTATTTGTTAAAATTAAAAACAAATAAGAAATATTTTTATTTATTTCATTGCTCTCAACTGTTGCAAGAAGGTATGTTGATCTTTAATAGGCAATCCACATACATCAATTGAAGAAATATTTTTATTTCTATATGAATTCTTGATCTTTAATAGGCAATCCACATACATTAGTTGAAGAAATATTTTTATTTCCATATGAATCCTTGGTTGTCTTGTTTAATAATTTATTCATTTTTTATTTTTATTTCTATACGAATCCTTGGTTGTCCAATTGAAGGAATAAAGTGGTGTGGGTATCTATGATACGGTTTAGGTTTGGATAAGATTGAATTTGTTTTTATCTGATTAGATTGATATCCATACGGATATAGTGAAAATTAGACTAAACTCCAAGGTAAACGAAATCAGTTAATACGATGAATAAAATTATGATATATTTTTATTAATTGAAAATTTTTCATTCAATTATTAAATAGTTATAATTAATTTGTTATTTAAAGTGTTTTTTTAATATTGTATTTATATCCTAACTTTTAATATATATTTCTTTAGTACATATCATTTATCATGGGACAAGTTTGTCCTAGTGGAGCTAGGATATGGCAAAAAAAAAGTTCAATTTTGTATGCATAAAAACTATAAATTTGATAAGTGTACATTGACTATTAAATGATATAAAATATTATTTGATTATAATAATGTGAAATGTGATTATAACATGTTTAATTTTAAAATCTATTTAATATTAAAAAATTATGATATATTATAAAATAATTTATGATAAATATATAAATTTTTAATATATTAATAATATTAAAAACACTATGAATAAAATTATAATATATTTTTATTAATCAATTAAATGAAAATTTTTCATTCAATTATAAAATAGTTATAATTAATTTTTTATTTAAAGTGTTTTTTTAATATTGTATTTATATTCTAACTTTTGATATATATTTCTTTAGTGCATATTATATGTCATGGGGCAAGTTTGCCCTAGTGGAGTTGGGGATGCATGTTGAACCTTTTGTTGGGGGTTCGAATCCCCCCAAGTGGCAAAAAAAGCTTGTGTATGTATATTTTATAAGTGTACATTCATTATACAAAATATTATTTGATGATAATATTGTGAAATGTGATTATAACATATTTAATTTTAAAATCTATTTTAAAAAATTATGATATATTATAAAATAAATGATGATAAATATATAAAATTTTAATATATTAATAATATTAAAAACACTATGAATAAAATTATGATATATTTTTACTAATCAATTAAATGAAAATTTTTCATTCAATTATAAAATAGTTATAATTAATTTTTTATTTAAAGTGTTTTTTTAATATTGTATTTATATTCTTACTTTTGATATATATTTCTTTAGTGCATATCATATGGCATGGGGCAAGTTTCCCTAGTGGAGCTAGGATGCATGTTGAACCTTTTGTTGGGGGTTCAAATCCCCCAAGTGGCAAAAAAAAGCTCAATTTTGTATATACATTTTAATAAAAACTATAAATTTGATAAGTGAATATTGATTATATAAAATATTATTTGATGATGATATAGTGAAATGTGATTATAGTTTAATTTTAAAATCTATTTAATATTAAAAAATTATGATATATTATATGATGATAAATATATAAAATTTTAATATATTAATAATAGTAAAAACACTATGAATAAAATTATGATATATTTTTACTAATCAATTAAATGAAAATTTTTCATTCAATTATAAATAGTTATAATTAATTTTTTATTTAAAGTGTTTTTTTAATATTGTATTTATATTCTAACTTTTGATGTATATTTCTTTAGTGCATATTATATGTCATGGGGCAAGTTTGCCCTAGTGGAGCTGGGGATGCATGTTGAACCTTTTGTTGGGGGTACGAATCCCCTCAAGTGGCAAAAAAAAAACTCAATTTTGTATGTACATTTTAATAAAAACTATAAATTTGATAAGTGTATTGATTATCAAATTATATAAAATACATTAAATTGAATTAAATTAATTAAAATAAATTTAATTTGATTTAGTCTTATATATATTTTATTTGATTCTTTTTAGGTACATCAATGGAAAGTTTGCTTACAATTGTGTGTTATAAGGATGATGAAATAATTGATGGGCCAAATGGGGTGTGTTACAGTTGCCCTCCTAAAAAAGGTGTCTTAGTGAACAATTTGATCAAATATGATGAGTTGGAGGATAAGTTGTGTCATGTTATGTCGATCGATCGCGCTCATACCATGTTATCCATGATATTTCGGTATCCAATTCTTATGTCGATTGGAAATGGAAACATTAACTATATACAATTACCAATTAAAGATGATGATGATGTAAGGTTAATGTTTCATGTTGTAGCACAAATCCCACCATCGAATACTATTGAAATGTATTTGCAGACACGTCCAAGAGATCATTCATCTAAGTTAAGTCCATCATTTGATCAAGCAATTATGGGTCGTGATGTAGAAATACCAACAAAGGGGAATTTGGCAGTGTAGATTGATGAAATGGATGAGAATTTAGCACACAATGACGAAATGGGGGGGAATTTGGCAGTAGTAACTCAGTCAGTCATGGGAACGACAAACAACTATGTTGACATCCCATTTACAAATGAAAATGATGATGTGGAATTTTATGATGAGGACGAGATTAATGAGATGCATTATGATGATGAACCTTCAACAAATAAGGCTTCTTCAGATGATGGTGAACATATTATGCCTTCCCCAATGTTCAAACAATTGAATTGGGATGCAATAAATAGCATGACTGCTGAGCCTCTCACACCACGTACCGGATTGTGGAATGAATCCAATGAGTTGTTTAAAGGATTGAGATTTGAGAGTAAAGAAGACTTGCAATATGCTGTAAAACGTTATGCAATATGTCGGAATCAACATTTGGTGGTTTGTGAATCAGAACCACAATTGTGGGCAGTGAGATGTAAGAAGTGGCAGGAAGGATGTAATTGGAGGCTTCGTGCATGTCGTCGTAAAAGCCATGGAATGTTTGAGATAACCAAGTACGTAGGTCCTCATACTTGTATTTACCCTAAATTATCACAAGACCACTCTCAATTGGACTCTACATTGATTGCAAGAGAGATCCAAAATGTAGTTAAGAGGAATCACACTACCTCTATTGCTACATTACACCAGATAGTGAAGGATAAATTTGGATATGATGTCCATTATAGGAGAATTTGGGAAGCTAAGAGAAAAGCAATGCTTAGAGTTTTTGGTGATTGGGATGAATCTTATCAAGCATTGCCGAAGTGGATGAACATCCTTCAGCTAACTAATCCTGGAACAAAGATTGTTTGGAACACAATACCTTTAGGAGGGATTTCTGGGAACGTGCGGTTTATGCTTTTTTTTGGGCATTTGGGGCAAGTGTTGAAGGGTTCAATCATTGTAGACCAATTATACAAATTGATGGAACATTCCTATATGGAAAATACATGGGGAAGCTTTTAATTGCTACTTCAATTGATGGAAATGGTCATGTATTCCCCCTTGTGTTTGCAATTGTTGAGGAAGAATCACAGGATAGTTGGTCTTGGTTTCTTATTGCATTGAGGCATCACGTCACTCAAAGAGAAGGGATATGCTTAATTTCAGATCGCCATGCAGGAATAAATGTTGCTGTTAGAAATCCATCAGTTGGATGGAGCCCCCCTCATGCGCAACATCGATACTGTCTTAGGCATGTAGTGAGCAATTTTAATGACAAATTTAAGAATAAGGTCTTAAAAGAGTTGGCGTATAGAGCTGGATGTCAACATCAACCGCGGAAGTATGAGAGATACATGGAGGAGTTAAAACGATTGGATGAAAAAAGTGTGGCTTGGTTTTCAAAGTTAGACACTCAAAAGTGGACTCAAGCATATGATCTAGGAATCGGTATGGGTGGATGACCACAAATATTGCTGAGTGCATTAATGGGGTGCTTAAGGGAGCGCGAATATTACCTATCACTGCACTTGTTCAATTAACTTTTTATCGATGTGTGTCATACTTTGAGACTTGTAGAGCAGAGATACGTGCTAGAATGGCAGTTGGAGATGTGTACACTGCGTATGCAATTGAAAAATTTAGAAGAGCCGAGGCCAAAGCTAGTGGACACACTATCACCATTTTCCATCGAATTCATGAAACATTTGAAGTAATTACTACTCTCCATGGGTTTCATATGGATAAAGGACGTAACAAACAAGTGGTTAAGCTTAATGAAGGTACATGTAGTTGTAATAAGTGGAAATCATTTGGCATTCCATGCTCACATGTGCTAGCTGTTTCTGCTCATGTGAGGATTGATAGTTGGCAATTAGTTGAAAAATACTATAGGCTGGATGCCTATGCCAGTTGTTACGCTCCTGAATTTAATCCCATTCCTTATGAATCTTATTGGCCGTATCCTGATTTTCCTATTCTCCACCCTGACCCAACTTCAATGAGGGATAAGAGGCGTCCTAGATCATCAAGGATAAGGAATGAAATGGATTTGAAGGACCAAGCGTTAGGATTCGATGTGGTTTATGTAAAATAACAGGCCATAATCGTCGCAATTGTCCCACAAAAGATGGAGGGCGATCCTCCAACCCTCTTCCTCATGACAATTAAAGTATGAAAGAATATCCATTTTGATAATATGATATTTTATGTAATGTCTGTAAATTTGTAATCATACTAATGATAACAAGAATTAATGGTTATTTGGTATATGTAGGTATCACCGCACGATGGAGCCGGGACCCTTGGATCCGACAGTTCTACATGGACAGGCCACACACAGGTCATCTGTAGCATGGACAGGTGTTGACTCTAAGGAGCTTCATTGTAGACGGCGTGAGGTGATCTTCCATCACACCAATGTACTCGATGGGCGTATTATTCTGTTGTTGTAGCAGGCAGGCTTCTATGGTGTTGCACGCTTAGGATTCATTTCCTTAGATTGGCATCTTATTACTGCATTTGTTGAGAGATGGCGACCTGAGACTCATACCTTCCACTTACCTCAGGGGGAGTGCACGATTACACTGCAGGATATTGCCATGTTGATTGGACTACCAGTAAATGGAGATGCAGTTACTGGTAGCACATGTTTAGATTGGAGGCGTGTATGTTATTCTCTATTAGGACTCACTCCTGGAGATACAAACATAGATGGCCAGCGCCTTCATCTTACATGGTTGAGTCAGAGCTTCCCTACTTTGGCACCAGATGCTGATGAGGAGTCTATTCAGCGTTATACTAGGGCTTATATCTTACAACTCATTGGAGGTTTTCTATTTTCAGGAAAGTCTAGCGATAAGGTGCATTTTATGTTTTTACCCCTTCTAGAGGATTTTGAGGTTGCTGGTAGGTATAGTTGGGTAGTGCCTGTTTAGCCTGGCTTTATTGACAATTGTGTCGAGCCTCTCATATTGATACACATGATATATCTGGCCCACTGATTTTGCTCCAGTTATGGGTATGGGAGAGGTTCCCATTTATTGCACCTCATCGTTTACGTATAGCTCCACATGATGACCAGCTACCTCCACCTCCATTGGCCATTCGATATATATTATAAAATTAGAACAAATTTTACTATTATGAGGATACATGCATAAACTTAAATTCTAACATTTTTTATTTATTTAACTATGCTTTGTTATTTTAATTTATAGGTGGAGAGATGAGTTTCGGACTACTTCGATTAGCATGCACGTCTTAGCTCAGTATAGGCACCATCTTGATCGACTTATAGCAGATCAGGTGATAAAAGTGTGATTCATTTCTTATACTTGTTTCTCTAAACAAATTCTAAACCACTGATTATATCTAACGTTTCTTGGGTACAGATTATATGGCAGCCTTATGTTGATGACATGAATGTTGTCTTCCTGATTATTGTACTGCTGGGAAAGATATATGGTGCACTATCTCACCTTTGATATGTTTCCACATAATTGAATGGCATAGACCTGATCGAGTATTGTGGCAGTTTGGTTTTCATCAAGGGATTCCTCAACCATGTGATAATGAGTCAATCTTACACAAATGTGATTTGAGAGGTAGACATGATGTTGATTGGACTACTCGACATGGAGACTACATTCAACGTTGGAGCTCTAGGCGTGAGCATATTGCTAGAGGCGAGATGGCTATAGGTTCATTGGGGTATCATGATCCATACATGGTGTGGTATCGCTCCATTACTATTCGGTTTCTTACTCGGACTGGGTCCTTCCACGAGCTATTGGTAATTTTCATGTTTTATCTTTTTATTAAAGTTTATTTTATTTTTATAAGAATTTAATTTAACTCTTATTTGACTTACAGACTACCAGCATACACCAAATATATGATATTGCACCTCCAGATGATTTTCGCATTCGCAGGCTATGTACTACTGTATTAGAGGCCATACATGAGATGGATCACTTAGATGCTCCATTTAGTGTTGATGCTACTACACAGCTCCAGCCTCCATCAGGATATGTACGACCTACACGACGAGGGCCTCATACGAGGGAGATTAGGCATACACCAGTTGTTGCCCGAGTGCGACCATCGACTGACATTAGTCCACCTCATCAGCAGCCGACATCATCCATTACTCGATCAGGAGGTGTACGAACTAGAGGGGGAGGGCCTCATACGAGGAGTAGTCCACCACCTCATCAGCAGCCGATATCATCCATCACTCGATCAAGAGGTGTACGGACTAGGGGAGGAGGGCCTCATACGAGGAGTAGTCCACCACCTCATCAACAGCCGATATCACCCATTACTCGATCAAGAGGTGTACGGACTAGAGGGCGAGGGGCTCATACGAGAGGGACTAGGCATACATCTATTCTTAAAGATGCACCATCGACTGACATTAGCCTGCCACTTGTTCAGGAGACTCCTATTACACCTATGGAGGTGCCATCCACTCCACCTGTAGTACCACTTGTTGCATCATCACCACCATCAATAGAGGCTACATTGGTTCATGAGGAGTTAGTTCATATAGCAAATGATGATCAACAAGGACAAGAGACTAAGCGTGGTCGAGGACATGGTCGAGGATGTGGTAGGAGACGTGATCGTGGAGCTCATGGAGGGTTACATGTTAGCCCCATAGAGCCAGTAATGGAGCATGCACATCATAGACGTCCACTACAGAAGAGGAAGGCTCCTTCGTGCGGTACACATTGAGGATGTTACTACATATGACTTATATTTTGGATACTATTAGTATTTTGCATATCATTATTTTGGACAAATACTCAAGATGTATGTTTTACTTGTTATATTTTGGATTAACTAACTTTTTATTAACGTAAGTTCTATAGTATTCTATCTATTTTGGACTTATTTTACACAAAATAGTATTGTTACTATTTTGGAAAGGTGTTGTTATTCTCTGTTGGTTTACTTGTTTTCATTGGTTTTGGATTGAATGTCAAAATACTGATTATAATGTATACAGGTGATAAACTTTAAACATTTGGTTGTACAGTAGGTAATACTAATTAAGAGATAGAATTTTTTTTTTTCTTTTGTGGAAGGTGTCTCTTCAAGAGACACCTTCAGCATAAATTCGAAATTTACTACTGTGTATGGAAATTGTGGAAAGTGTCTCTTGAAGAGACACTTTCAGTATAAAGTGAAATTTTTTAACAAATAATGAAAATTGTGGAAAGTGTCTCTTGAAGAGACACCTTTAGTATAATTTTATTTTTTGGGAATTGTAGAATGTCCCTTTTCAAAATTCGAAATTTTCACTGAAAAATTGTTTAAAGTGTCTCTTCAAGAGACATTTTCAGTATAAACCCAATTTTTTAAAAATTATGAAAGGCGTCCGAATATAATTTCATTTTTTTTGCAATTATGGAAGGTGTTTCTTCAAGAGACACCTTCAACATAAATTCAAAATTTTCCACTGTTTGAATGGAAATTGTGGAAAGTGTCTTTTGAACAATCACTTTCAATATAAACCCAATATTTTTAAAATTGTGGAAGGTATCAAGAGACACATTTCACAATTCCCAAAAAATGGAATTATATTGAAGGTGTCTCTTCAAGAGACACCTTCTATTATTTTAAAAAAATTGGGTTTATACTGAAAGTGTCTCTTGAAGAGACACTTTCCACAATTTTCATACATTAAAGAGAGACATCTTTAGCTTTAAAATCATTTCCACAAATAAAATACATATTGGATTTTGTGGAATTGTGTAAAGTGTCTTTCCAAGAGACACATTTAGTATAAATCTAATTTTTTGGAATTCTAAAAGGTGTCTTTTCAAGAGACACCTTTGGTATAAATTAAAATTTTTAGGAATTGTAGAAGGTGTCTCTTCAAGAGACATCTTTAGCTTTAAAATCAAATTCATAAGACATTCAAAATTTTCAAATTGTGGAAAGTGTCTCTTCAAGAGACACCTTTAATGCATATTGGATTTTTTGCCACGTGAAAAGTATTTTTTCAAGAGACACCTTTAATATAAATCAAATTTTCTAGAATTGTAGAAGGTGTCTTGTCAAGAGACACCTTTAGCTTAAATTCAATTCTTTCATGATTTTGAAAATTGTGGAAGGTGTCTCTTCAAAAGACACCTTCCACGTGGCCAATACTGCCGTAAATCTATCAATATTTTCAAAACTACCATTTTTTAATTATAATTTTTTAAAATTGCCGTAAAAGTTAAAAAAGCCCGCGCGCAACAGTTCCGCAAGTTTTTTTCTAACCAATGGACATTTTCCACATTCATTTCGGATTCCACGTAGACTTACGTATGCAACCTTAGCAGTTATTGGTGGACGCATTTTCCACATTCATTTCGGATTCCAAGCAACCTTAGCAATTATTGGTGGACGCATTTTCTTGATAAGCTTCGTGGAATCTCCAAGATCGACATTCTTTAACCGAGCGTGCTAAACAGCTCTATATTCTTAATTTCTAATGTTATATATATATATATATATATATATTAAAAAAATAATATGTGATTCTTGGAAAATTTAAGGGGAGAATTCAAGAAATAAATAACTAATTTTTTTTTTTTACTTTCTTTTTCTTACATTTTGCCTTAAATTTTTAGAGAATCGAAGATAGATTAAAAGTTTTTTTTCTACATTTTTCTTACATAAAAGGTTAGAAAAAAGTTTAGAAAATACATTCCTCAATAATTTTTTTATCTTCAATTTCTCAATATATATAAACCAAACTTATTCCAAGAGATAATGATTATATTTATTATCAAATAAAATTTTTATATATAATTTACTTTAGTCAGTATTGTCCAACATAATTAAATAATACCATGGTGGCTTAGGTTAATTCTAAAATGATGGGAAATAAATCAAAATGGTAATGGACTAATGATAGAAAAATTATCATATAAAATACCTAGGAAACCATAGATGAAAAAAAAGTAATATAAATTCCATATATTATTATTTAATATTAATTTCAGTCACCATCATATGATTTTTCATAAAATAAAATAAAAAGGTAAAAAGTAAAAGTTGATTATGTTTGTTAGTATACTATCAAAAAAAACTTATTAAATTTTTAGAAATATAATTTAGATTTAAAAGTAATTGTAAAAATTTGAAAATAAGACTCATATTATGAAAACATTAAAAAATATTATAATTTAATCACAAAGACCTTAAGGTCTCAGGTTCGAATCCTGGGGAGGCCACTCTGGGCGCCGCGCAAGCTCTAGCCTAGGCACCAGGGCCAAAAAATACAAATGACGTCCCAACATTACCCTTTCCCAATGTGCCAAGTTCATTGTATTCATAAATTTTCAAAACACTGCTTTGTTTTTGGTTGGTTATTGCCATCATGTATGTCCTAAACATTCATATATATAGAAAACCCGTGATATTCTCCAAAGGTGTTTGGCCGACCGGAAGACTGCAATTCGAATATCTGGTCATTGTTTTCGTCAATGTAACCTTGGGAGCTGAACTTCGGTATGGCCGGAATGGTTCATAATCATTTAGGCTATATATGATGAGTACGTTGCTGGCTAATGAAGAAGACTCCTTTGATGCTTTTCAACCATCTTCAAATTTGCAACTTAGCTTCGGTGCTATATCATGGGGTCCTGCTGCCAAGTTTACATTGACGAGAGTAGTGCCCACAGCCTTAGTTTTCCCTTGAGATTGCACCGGTATGCATTCATTTGATTGGTTTTCAACATCTATAACCATTGTTTTTAGTTGGTATTCTGTTAATTATTGTTTGGGTCATGAGAAAATAGAACATCTCTGAAGCCTCTCGTTCCAGAATGTAGCAGCAGGGGGGATGGCTGGCCATGCTTGCTGATGGGTGAACAACAGAGCTGGTGATCAGGGTTCAAAATATCGGCCGAGTCCAGTACGACTCGACAGAGTCGTATCCGCCTCGACGCCGACCGCGACGAGTCCGATACCAGATACATTTTATAACTAGACTCGGCTTTGAATCAATTGGACTCGGATGACTCGACCGATATTCCGAGTTAACTCGGTCGACTTGGAAAAAAAAAAAAACAATCAACAGATTCTGAAACCCATCACAACAAGAATCAACATTTTCAGAGAAATCAGGAGTGAAGATTTTTCATCTTTGGTGCGTTGCTGGTGCCCAACGGTGATTGAACGCCGGCTAAACAACCCTCCTTCCGAGTTTGGGAGCAAAGAAGAGCTTTGTGTAGTGAAGAAAAGAGGATTTGACGGCACTACCGGCGGAACCAACGTCGTGAGCGTCCATGGTGGAGGGCAAGATAGGATAAGAGAGAGGTGGCCATGGCGGTTTCACTCTCTGCAGATCGCACTCTCTGCTTTCAATGGAGGGCAAGATAGGAGAAGCTAGGTCTTGAGGCTAAGGATTGGTGATCCTATGTGGCTCAGCACCATGACATATTTTTATGGGTTCAACCCACCATATTAGGCCCAGCCCAAGTTCAATTCATGAAAGCCTATGGTCCATGTATTTCTGTATAAATAAATAAATAAATAAAAATTTGATGTTTTAAGCTTATGGAAAAAAAATGATTTCTTCAAAAATATATTAAGAAAAATAAAATTTTCATGCATGATTTTTTATAAAAATATATATAAAAAAAATCAAATATAATTAAAATTAATTATATATAAAAAATTAAATTAAAATTTGTTTAAAGAATCATATAAGAATAATGTATTAATATTACCTCGGAAAGAGATTGATAATTTAAGTAATTGCTTAAAATAATAATTATGTTGATGTATTAGTCTAAATTGATAAAAAAAAAATTTATTTATGCACCCCCATCTATAGATCTTACCTCTAAAGGTCATATTGATTATAGTTGACTTCAAGTTGATTTTGAGACCGATATATTTATTTTTATTAGCATTATTATAAATAACTTTGAGCAAATACTTTTATAACTATTTAAATAATGATAAATGTAATACAATTTTATTTTATTAATTTTTTGAGTTTATTTAATTGTATATATTTTTCTAATGATTTACATAATATTTTTATAATTTTTTGAATTTTCTAATTAGCTTATTTTACGTATCGTCCGATACCAAACCGATACATCGAGACCGATATGCCTCGGGACCCTTCGAGTCAATGACCGATACCGCGACTTTGAACCATGCTGGTGATGGCTTGCCAAAGAAGATGGAAACAGGAAGAAAGAAGGGGGGGAGGGGGGCACTAGAGATCAACGGAGTGAGAGAGAGGTATTTTGGTGGCTAGTTGCTTGAGAGGAAGAGTAACTGACAAAAAACAGAGAAAAAAAAATGGTAGCGGGAAGGAAGAGAAGCAGAACAGAGGAACAGGAAGAGAGAGAAATGGGCTGGGAAAGAGGGGTTGAAAAAGGATTTTCAGCAAAAGGATTTTCGGGACTCCCAGGTGCGGATCAGAGAGTGTTGGAAAGTCAATCTTCCTAAATCTTCCATATTAAGAATAGATGATCTGTATATGTTAGTTTTCCTATTTTAATTCTTGACTTATAGCTGGATAGTCTAGAATATGGTAAGCTGATTCCTGACTTGTAGAAAAAGATCTCAAACCTCCTTGTATAAATACACACTTCAACATCAATAATATTCATTTAGCCAATTCTTCTTCTTTTCATGGTATCAGAGCAGAACTAAAATCCTGATTCATTGCTGCACTCTAATTTCTCGTGTAGCATCTCTTTTCTTCAATCATCATGGTAAAATCAGAGATTCTTACGGATTTCTCAAAGGCAGATCTCTCCAATCCCTATTTCACTCACCATTCATATCACCCAGGTTTGGTTTTGATTTCCAAATCTTTGAATGGAGACAATTATTCGGCTTGGAAAAGGGCTATGATTCTAGCTTTAAATTCCAATAACAAATTAGGTTTTGTTAATGGCTCGATCAAGGCTCCTTCAGAAGAAATTGATCTTGAAGGTTATGCGACTTGGTCACGGTGTAACGACATGGTTCACTCCTGGATCGTCAATACTCTCAATCCAAAAATTGCGGACAGTGTAATCTATTATTCTACTGCTCATGAAGTTTGGGAAGTGGGTCTTGTTGGTGGGCTCCCAAGGTTTTGACTTATGGGCTTAAGTTGGAGCCCAAGCCTGTTTGTGTTGATGAAAGGCCCTTTGCTTTGTTTTCCCATCTTAAGTTGGCCCATGCCCATTTGTTTGTTTTCAGTTGGTGATGTGGGCTTAAGTTGGAGCCCAAGCCTGTTTGTGTTGATAAAAGGCCCCTTGTTTTGTTTTTCCCATCTTAGGTTGGCCCATGCCCATTTGTTTGTTTTTAGTTGGTGATGTGGGCTTAAGTTGGAGCCCAAGCCCGTTTGTGTTGATAAAAGGCCCCTTGTTTTGTTCTCTCATTTTAAGTTGGCCCATGCCCATTCCAAGCCCATGCTCACTTCAAGTTGATTTGTTCTCTCATTTTAAGTTGGCCCATGCCCACTCCAAGCCCATGCCCACTTCAATTGATTTGTTCACCCACCTTAAGTTGGCCCATACCCATTCAAAACCCCCAAAGTCCATTTCCAACCCTTAATATTATCTACTATTATTATTATTATCTATTATTATTATTATTATTACTATTAACTATTATCATTATTATTATTATTATTATTATTATTATTATTATTATTATTATTATTATTATTATTATTATCATTGTCATTATTATTATTAATCCAATTTTCCAAATCTTATTATTGTTATTATTATTATTATTATTATTATTATTAATCCAACTTTCAAAATCTTATTATTATTATTATCATTACTATTTCAAAACCTTATTGTTATTATTATCATTATTATCACCCTAGGCCCTCCTAATCCCAAAGCCCAATTCGTTTCTAATGCCCCAAGCTCATTTCCAAAGCCGTTCTCACCCTAAGCCCTCCTAATCCCAAAGCACAATTCGTTTCTAATGCCCCAAGCCCATTTCCATAGCCCTTCTCACCCTAGGCCCTTCTAATTCCAAAGCTCTTTTAATCCCTTTTGTTTGTCCATATTATTATTATCATTTATTGTTATTATTATTATTATTATTATTATTATTATTATTATTATTATTATTATTATTATCATTATTATTATTGTTATTATTAAAAATTTGTACCCTCGCAATTTAATTTTCTAAAGTTCATTATATTATTATTATTATTATTATTATTATTAAAAATCTATATTCTCGCAGTTCAATTTCCCAAAGTTCATTCCTTATTATTATTGTTATTACAAATTCAACTCTCAAAATCCATATCCTTGCAGTTTAATTCCCTAAAGTTCATTTCTTATTTTCTTTGACAAATTTCCTTTTAATTACCGAAGCTTTAATCTTAAATTTAATTCCTAAGACCCCCGATTTTCAAACAAGTTCCAAGAATCCAGTTTTCACTCAAATAGTTTTAATTCCACTCCAATTTTTAAATAATGTTCTATTTCTTTTAATTTTTACACAAGCAAGAATGATGAATCTTCACAATTCCGAAATAATGGGATTCGTGAGATTAATTCATGCAATATAAATCGGGCTTTGGTGGGGGCCCAATATATGTGATTTCCTTATGATTGATTGATTGTTTGTTTGATTTAATTGCCATACATGATCGATTTTATTTTGCTCTATGACATGCTCGAAATTAATCTTTAATTGTGCGCTAACCTCGCTTCTTGATAGCGCTTTATGGATCACTGCCCAGGTATGTACCCATTTTCCCTCCAATCGTCGTCTATGCATGTCCCGATTCCCACATATGCATGATCACTCTGAGTATTCATTGATTCCCTCATCAATTGCCATGATTGCTTCATTTTATTAGTAGAGACCCGACTTTAGGGACTTAAAGGGGTGCTACGATCTGTACCGTACCTCTCGATAAGCAACCTGACCCTCGAACCCGATCCAGTTTTTTTCGCAGATCACCTTTTCCAAAATAAGGAGTCACACTTAGGGTTTTTCTTTCTTATTTTGTTTACCCTTTTAAAAATAAAACAAAAATAAGTGGCGACTCCAAGTCATTTTCATAATTAATAAAAATCATCTTTCAAATTAAAAGTGAGTTTCGCCATCGAGTGGGAAACGCATGAGCCGAAATGCGGGGTCCACAGGTAGTTTTTCATTGATTATTTCATTCGTTCATATACAAAGTATATATAGAGGGTAATCACCATTCTAAGAATGGGAAAGAATGATACAAGGAAGGAATGATATAAGGAAAGAACAACTAATATCTTAATATCTCAATTTTCCTAATATCTAAATATTACTAATATCTCAACAGATGAGACCTTATCTCAAGATTTTTCTTATCAAGATAAAGTTCTCATATGATGAGTAATTGAGTTAGAATAAGTTAGTGATGTAAAAGAAAAAAGGGAAACATGAATTTGTTTCACATCTGATATGGAGCATGAGAATTAACATGAGTTTGTTCATATATGGCTCAAGTTAAGACGTAGCTAATAAGAGGCTGGCTTGAATTTTGGTAGCTGTTATAATTTTCCATATGGTTTGTTGGATCTTTTTAGTTCACCAACATTTAAACTTAGGAATTAAAATTGTATTTCCTGAAATGAATTTCTAGATTATAATGGATTGGCAATTTGATATTTCCAATTCCCAATATAATATTCGATTAGAATTGATAATTTATGATTTCAGTCAATTTAGTTAAACAACATCAATTCCCAATGTAATGTTCGATTAGAATTAGTAATTTGATATTTTTGTCAATATATTCCTATCCTAGCATATGTTTTATCTTCAAAATTATTTGAAAATTAATGCAAATTTACATAATAGTACTTCTCTATGTAATATTGACAAAAATTAGATTCTTTCATAGATAAAGAAAAGAATAACATGTAGTTATCAACTTTTCTTTTATTTTCATTCCTTAAGGATGGGAATTAAAAAGACCATTTACCACATGGGTAAGAGATCTTTTAAATTTTGGGATCTTACATACCAAGATATCAAAATTTCTATAGTTATGTGGACCCTAAACATGGTAAGTTCATACTTGTATATAAGATACTTGTTCCAAGTCCCCATGATTACTACTCAAAAAGTGCTATTTGATAGCTTCTAATTAATCCTTTTAAGCACTTTTGAGTAGTAGTTAGTGCCTTTTAACCCAATTAGCATGTTAAGGCCCCTTTCAATCAATACTAATCAAATTGTGTAAGTTTTGGTTTTTTTTGTTAGTATTTTGATCACCAAAGCATTAGGAGATTGAGGAGAGTTATATGGAATCCTTAGAAAGCTATGGGAAGCTCAGAGGCATGAAGAATCAGAGCCTTGAAGCTCTTATGCCATAAGCAAAGTGGAAATGCAAAAGGGGAAGCAAAGAGGATTCAACCATGGAGCATTCTTGATGACAGTCACTGCAGCTAGTTTTGGAGCACTTCCTGATGTCCAAATTATGCATACAATATGTCATTTGAAAGCTTGGGAAGTCAACAATCCAATGCCTCAAACCGTGTGCAATTTGGATCTGAAATGAGGAAGCTACAGCCATTGGAAGATAACTGCTCCAAGCTGAAGGAAGGAAGGTTTCAGAAAAGTGCTGCGAAATCACCATTCTTGTTGCGAAGTGATTTCGCAGCCTTTTTGCACAGTGCTATGGAGTTCCCCTGAAGCTTCACGCCGCGATGGAAGACAAACACCTCAAGTTGGAAGTTCACTTTGCAAAGGTGTTGAAGCAGCTGGCTGCTATGAAGGAATTTCGCAGCTCCTCTTGTGCACCTGCGAAATTCCGCAGACCTCATCTTTCACCTGCGAAGTGGTCCTTAGTGCTTCCTGATATTTGTAACCGACTCTTGGAGATATTTTTCATTATATTTTTGTTGCCTAAATGCCTAAATTCTCCTTGTAAGTCACCAATGATAGTTTTCCTTAGCTTTTAAGTTGGGAATTTGGCAAAATATCAGGGTAATAGCTATCATTGTGATTTTTGGTATAAAGGGAGCCCGAGGAGCCTGTTCTGAGGGTGTTCTGGTTGTTGAACCTTTTGTAAGTTCCAAAGAAAGAAATACAAAGAGCTTTAGCTCTTCACTACCTTACCTTCTCTCTTTGTATTTTAATATTTTTACTAAGTTATGCACTCTCTGAGGAATCTTCCCCAGAGAATGAGTAGCTAAACCTTTTAGTTCCTTGGAGTTAAGGTTGCCGGGAAAGGTTTCAAGTGCAAGAATCAGAAGCTTTGTGGTTTCAGCTATGCATGAAGAGTAAGTGTGTCCCGTGAATGGTTTCTAATGTTTTTAGTTAACTTAAAACACCTTGGAGTCACCTGGGCCAACACTTGGTAAGGCAAGTGATCTCTAACCATGGAGATGCACTAGTTTACCCCTTGCGAGCCTCTGGTAGGTGACTTGAAGGTAGGATTTTCTAGAATAGCCAACACTTGGTAAGCTTTTGGACTCTTAGGAGACATCCATTAGTTACCTCTTGCGAGCTTTTGACGGGTAATCCAAGGTTAAAGATCACCTTGAATGGTAAAGGCTAGTGAGAGGCTTGAACCATTGCAAGTTGCATCAGTGAGAGAATTAAAGCTGAAATCCAATTGAGGGATGCATTTATGCAGCACCTGTTAGAGAATTGACTTAGTGTTAAGTCTCTAATGTGAGTAATTGAACCAAGTGACCGGAGCTATGCTTTTGCATGAGAAACCTCCCCTGTATACCTGAATCTCCAAGGAATGCTTTTCTTCTTAAGTTATTTTCATCACTTGTTGTGTTGTTAATTTAAGTCCAAACCTTTTTCAACCAAAGCTTGTGTTTTATTTCTTAAACTAATCTTGAAATGAAACAACACCAATTCACTTTGAATTGGTATCATTTTTTACTTGAGTGTCCTTCCCAGTGGAACGATCCTAGAGCCACTATGCTATAGTAGCTTTGTATTTGCTACCCTAGTTCATGGTGTTATAGGTTATAAATATTGTTGATTACTCTCGCCATCAAGGAGCACCAGCTGGACATGAACCAGCTGAGACACCAATTAGGCATGAATCACCCCACAAACCAAATACACCCACAGTTGAATTCTCATCCTATTAGAGGTAAACATAGTTTGAAAGGCAACATGGGTATGGATGTGGGTTCTTGCTGGATGCTCCTACTTTGAATGAAAGATTCGAGTTTAATTGATTTATTGTTTTGCCCTTGACTTTCTTAGCAAATAGTTATGTTGCAGAACAAGAGAGTTTACTGGGAGTGCTCTTTTATAAAATATTTAGAGATAGGAAAGAAAATAGATGTTTGCTTTTGATCGATTTCTAATTGATTTTACATTTATTCTTTTTCCTTCTTTTTTTACATCATATACAAGTGTTTATACCTATTATTGAGATGGTAGTTGAGTTCCTGTGTCTTGAAATTATAAATAGGAAGGATTAGAGATCTAGACACATACTTGTACCCAACACCCACATTACACTCAAACCCATGCAACATCGCAACATGTGGCATTAGAATCTTCTTTTCACACACAGCACCAGCACTAATCGCCAATGACCTGGACAGTAGAAGATATCTTTCTGCAATTCTTGTGGGTTTACATAAAAAAATATCCATGTTTGGCTGTGTTTCTAAGAGCTAATAGTTCTATTATGTTGACTAGCCATTAATGCTTGTTCTCTCAGTCTTATGACTGACTTGGTTCCCTTGTTCCAGAACTAGGTTTCTTAGACCTCCATTTACAGTCTAAGCTGCTTCTAATCAAGGCATAGACTAGTAGTATTGTGATGTGTACATCATGCAATTTCCTTCTTTTGTTCCTTTGTGCATTTTTTTTTTGTTTGTTTGTTAGTCTGAAAATATCATCAAAAGTAATCTTAGTTGTACAATGCAGCAATTAAATTGTGCCTAAGGTTGTAAGATAGGGATTTCACTGATTTTATATTTTCCTAATTAAGGTTGTTGATGCCTGATTAATCTCCTATCATCCATGATCTGACTTTATACCAACAAGAAGATGCAAAGTTGTCCCAAGTTCCCAATCACACATTACATTTATGTGAACCTAAACTCAGAAAACTTGTTAAGAGCTGCTCCCTATGATTAAAAAAAAGGATAATTTTATTAATTATAACAGTAATCTGTAGAGGGAAATCAGACAATATAAAATAATGGTAATCTGTATCTCTGAAGTGATGTTCCTACCACTTTAGATAGCTTATAAATGGTTTATCTGAAATAGGAATGCACTTGACAACCCAGCCGACTGGCCAAGATGCAGCAGCAATTCCTATGCAGGCACCCCATTGTCCCCAACCCAACCTCCCTGTATCTGCAAATTTCTTCAAAAATTCCACCATAACCACCTGAAGGATAATGGTTATTCCAATGATCCCCAGAAACAGCTTGTTCTTATGTAACCCCTTAAAAATAGTCTTCTTTTCGAGCTCCCTTGCATTGAATTCATTGAAGACTTGGCATAGCACAAATGTATTGAATATCAAGGTATCCTTTACCTTCTTGCTCACACCAAAGATTGATTCTCCTTTGAACTGTAGGGTCAAGAGGACCGCTATCTGATACAAGGCTTGGATTAATAGATTCCGCCACATGATATTGGAGATAAGTGGCTCGGTTCGACCCATGGGTGGTTTCTCCATGAGCTCCTTGGTGGGTTGCTCTGTGGCAAGGGCCAGGGCACCTAATGTGTCCATGATCAAGTTCGCCCACAATAACTGCACTGCGGTCAATGGAACCTCACCAGCTGAAACTTTAGCCACAAAGTTGATTGCAAGGGCTGCAACATTCACCGTCAGCTGAAACTGGATGAATTTCTGGATGTTGTTATAAACACATCTTCCCCATCTCAAAACAGTGGCCACTGAAGCAAAATTATCATCCAAGATGATGGTATCTGAGCTCTCCTTTGCCACTTCTGTGCCCTGAATGCCCATAGAAAGTCCTATGTCAGCTTCTTTTAATGTTGGTGCATCATTTGTGCCATCACCTGTGACTGCTACAACATGACCTTTTTGTTTCAAGCACTGTACCATGAGAAGTTTATCAGAAGGGGAGGATCCAGCCATCACACAGATTTTATCAACTTTATGCATTCTCTCATCTGGGGTGTACTGCCGGAATACTTCACCTTCTACAACTGCTTCATTGTTCATGTCTTGGTCAGGTCTTAGTATTCCACATTCAGTAGCTATAGCTCTTGCAGTGAAAATATTATCACCGGTGATCATTTTGACATTCACTCCAGCGTGTTGGCAATCTTCCACGGCTTTTCTCACCCCTGGTCTACATGGGTCCTTCATCCCCACAAGCCCTATAAGGGTCAAGCTGTCTTCTTTTAGCTTTTGGGTGGCTTCTCTAATTTCATGCTCTTCTTCTGGAAGTTGGTTATGTGCAAAAGCAATGCAACGGAGGCTGTTAGCAGCCATACCTTGGATTATTTGGTCAAATGTCGTCCTTTCAACATGACCAAGATCTCTCATGCTTCCAGAAGCATCGTAGTAAGTAGAACACATTGCTAGTATCATCTCTGCTGCTCCTTTCCAGTGAACATGGACTTTGTTGTCAGCTTTGTTCCTCAATGCAACCCCACTTCTTTTCTTCTCTGAATTGAATGCTTCTACCTGGAGAATTGTACAAGTCTGCTTCAATTCCTCCATGTCCATGTTCAGCTCCAGAACCGCCCAAGAAAGAATTGCTTTTTCAGTAGGACTGCCTGAGAACTCGTATTTTGATCCTGAGGTAGCCCTGTAAATGCTTCCAGTAGTATTTAGGGCAACACCTTGTTGTATCAGTTTGAGGACATCTGTGGCAATTGAAGAGGAAGCATTCTCTCGAATAGGGCCTTGGCCAAGTCAAAACTTTGTCACCTTCATCTGGTTCAGAGTGAGGGTACCTGTTTTGTCGGTACAAATAGTGGTGGCAGAACCCATAGTCTCAAAGGCAGAGAGCCTTCGAACCATAGCCTGGTCAGCTATCATTCTCTTCATTGAATAAGCAAGAGTGAGTGTGACAGCCAAAGGCAAGCCTTCGGGGATTGCCACAACCACAATGGTAACTGCAGCTGCAATGATTCTCACCACAGCATTCACTATAGCATTGAATAAGCTGTCTTCTTTTAGCTTTTGGGTGGCTTCTCTAATTCCATTCTCATCTTCTGTACTCCCTCTGAAGTAGCGCACCAGCAACACCAGAAGAACAAGAAAGGAAACTGCCAAACGAACCTTACCTATTGATGAAGTAAGCTTGTTAAGCCTGGCTAGTAAGAGTGTCTGTTCATTAGTATCACGGCTGATTGTGCTCATCATCTCACCCCATGTTGTGTTCATGCCAACAGATGTCACAAGCATCCGAGCATATCCATCAGCGACTTTTGTTCCAGAAAACAAAAATGGATTCAGGCTGGTGTCGACTTCCACATGGTCACTCTCCCCCGTCATGCTTGATTCATCCACTTGTAACGAATGCCCATCGAGGAACAATCCGTCGGCTGGAACTTGATCTCCAATCTTTCTTGTTGGGTCTGCTAAGGGTGGCTGGCACATCGAGTATGGACATGTTTTTCAACAGACAAAAGAGTTTGATAAAGATGATGAAGCGGACACGAAGATGAATTATTTATATATAAAACGTGAATCAACTTTCGGCGCGCAGCTTTCACAGTCATGTCACGACAAAAGAATTATTTTTTAATGATTATTATAATAAAAAATATTTTAAAAATAATATTAAAATTATAATAAAATAATAGTTAATATGGATGCTTACATGGATATAAAAGATTAATTTGATAAATATTTCAAGGTGAGTATTATTTTTATCATTTTTTTCAACAAATAGATTGTTTTAGACATAAACTCTAGAATCTTTAAAATGAAGGAGGATACTACTTAAAAATAACATTTTTCTATTTTTCTAAATATAATTTTGTGTTTGACTTCCAAAAGTTGCTTCATCTTTCTCCTCATTCATGTGCACCTTTTCAAAGTATTCCCCATCAATCACTTTCACCGTAGAATAGACTCTAACGAAGACTTCATCTTTCTCCTCATTCATGTGTACCTTTTCAAAGTATTCCCCATCAATCACTTTCACCGTAGAATAGACTCTAACGAAGACTTCATCTTTCTCCTCATTCATATGCACCTTTTCAAAGTATTCCCCATCAATCACTTTTTCCATAATGTTAATATTACGTCACCATCCATTTGCTAAGTTGTTGTTGAAGAAAATTGGATACAATGGAGAAAAGAAATACTCTCAAACACTCACTTTGATACAATAAAACTCTCAAAGTTGCAAAATAAGAACAAGAAGAAGAAGAACACAAGAAAGGCTCAAACAAGTTCTTGGAACTTTGTCCAAAGACTCTATTTCCTCCCACTTCTAGAAATCTTTAGGGAACTAATGGAAATAGTCTTGGGATTGATCAAGCCTTTTCACTTTTCTGCATAAGATTTCAAAAGAAGAAAAGTCATATATATAGCACTCTTAGGGTTGAAAAAAGGTTACAAGGATGAGAAAAAACTCATTGTCTTCCTCAATCTCTTCATCTTTGTTCCTTAACCTTTCAAGTTTTGTAACATTTCAAAACTTAATCATATGTGTAAATACCTCTTAAGTTTTGTAAAGTTACAAAGATGAGAAGACCCATTGTCTTCCTTAACCTTTCAAGTTTTGTAACATTTCAAAACTTAATCATATGTGTAAATACCTCTTAAGTTTTGTAAAGTTACAAAGATGAGAAGACTCATTGTCTTCCTTAACCTTTCAAGTTTTGTAACATTTCAAAACTTAATCATGTGTTTAATTTACACTTTAAAAGTGTAACCCTTCTTACACTTTATTTTCAAAGGTTATTTTTCAAAAGTGTAACTCTTCTTACACTTTATTTTTAACCAACAATATATATATTTATATAAATATAACAATCCCCACTTGGTTAAAAATAAACATCAACCCTTATAACCTTAACAGTGAAAATGCATAAAATAAAATATCTTTCGATTTGAATTTTACCTTAGTGTAATTGTCACAAAGCTCCGTTGAAATCCCAGGTTGCTTGTAGCATTGAACCAGTTATTCCTTGTAACGAAACAGGTAACAACACACACACTTCCACTAACCACACGAGTGCCCATTATTTTCTTGCTTAGCACTTTTATGGCCATGTGCTCAATCCATTCATGAACTTTCTTGAAAGAAACTCTAACTCTCATGAGAGGCGGCACCACCCCTAAGTTCACATAGGTGAAATTCTTCTAGCATCCTTGTTACCTTTAAGATGCTTGTCACACATAGACTGAATTTCATTAAAAGCTTTAACCTTAACCCTCCAACGGTAACAACCAGCATTAATCATCACGGATGGAACTCACATGTTCTAATGCTGCCACAACCCACTTATCAATGACTTGTTTTTACCCATTGAACTTAAGACTAGTCATTTCTTAGTATTAAGTTGGGTTACCATCATTGGTGAGTTTTATTTAAGGAGTTCTAGTCCCATCCCTCTAGATGTTATCCTTACTAAATCTCTTGTAAGAGGTTTAGTAGAAGGATCCGCCAAGTTTCCACTTGACCTCACAAATGAGATTGAGATGATTCCATTTTGAATCAATTGTCTCACATAATCATGTCTAATGCTTATATGTCTAGACTTCCCATTGTACACTCCACTGTACGCACGAGCTAGAGTGGCTTGACTGTCACAATGTATCGACACTGCTAACACATTATTTGCAGTAAAAGTGATGTCCATCATGAGATCCCTAAGCCACTCAGCTTCTTTTCCAATTGCAGCTATAGCTATAAACTCTGCCTCCATGGTTGAGTGTGATATACAAGTCTGTTTCTTGGATCCCCAAGAGACAGCTCCACCACCAAGTGTAAACACCCAACCTGTGGTAGATAAATTATCTCCCACACTCGATATCCAGCTTGCATCTGAATACCCTTCAAGTATAGCAGGAAACTTTGAATATTGGAGGCTTAGTTCTTTGGTATTCTTTAGGTAACCAAGAACTCTACCAATAGCTTTCCAATGTTCCACGCTTGGATTGCTAGTAAACCTACTTAGTTTACTAACTGCAAATGAAATGTCAGCCCTAGTACACTGAGCAGCATACATAAGACTTCCAATTGCACTTGCATACTCAAGTTGAGCCACCGATCTACCATCATTCTTTTCAAGTTTTATACTTGAATCAAATGGAGTATTAGCATCTTTAATCTTGAGATGACTAAATTTGCTAACTACTTTCTCAATATAGTGGGTTTGGTTCAAAGCATAACCCCCACTATTTCTTTTCACTTTGATACCCAATATAGTATCAACTTCTCCAAGATCTTTCATCTTGAAGGTTGAGGATAGAAACCTTTTCGTTTCTATTATTCCTTTCATGTCATCACTCAAGATTAACATGTCATTCACATATAGACACACTATGACCATATAGTCATCACAAGTCTTAGAATATAAGCACTTGTCCGCATTGTTGTGTCTAAATCCATCCGAAAGAATAGCATGATCAAATTTTTCGTGCCATTGTTTGGGAGCTTGTTTTAAACCATATAATGATTTGACAAGCTTACACACTTTGTTTTCATTCCCCAGTAGAACAAAACCTTCCAGTTGTTCCATGTAGACCTCCTCATTGAGATCCCCATTCAAGAATGCTGTTTTGACATCCATTTGATGAACAAGTAGATTATGAATTGATGCCAAAGCAAACAATATCCTAATCGATGTTGTTCTAGCCACCGGCACATAGGTATCAAAATAATCAATACCTTCTCTTTGTTTAAACCCCTTAGCTACTAATCTAGCCTTAAAAGGTTTGAATCATACCATCGGTGTGATATTTCCTTCGAAATACCCACTTGCACCCTATTGGTTTAGATCCTGGTGGAAGGTCTACCAATTCCCATGTTTGGTTGGACATAATTGAATCCATTTCATCATTGATAGCCTCTTTCCAAAAGCAACATCTCTAGAAGCCATAGCTTCTTTGTATGTTTTGGGATCCTCCTCTATTTGAAGTACTATAGGAATTTTCTTATAATATCTTCTCTATTTCCTTCTACTAAGTAAAATGAAATTCTTTGAGAATCAATCTCATCCGATCCCAACACTTTCTCTTTTCTAGCTCTTTGGATTTTCCGAGGCACAATGGGTTGCTCAACAACCTTTGAAGGTGTCTCCTCTTGAGACTCTCCAACACTAGTAGGCACTTGAGAATTGCTATCACTCAACAAATTCTCAAAGAACTCTACTTCTTTTGATTCAATTATCACATTAGACTCCAAGTCTAATAGCCTATAAGCTTTGCTATTTGAGGCATAGCCTACAAATGCACACTTAATGGCTCTTGGACCCAATTTTGTTTTATTTGGATCCGTTTTCTTGCAATAAGCAAGACACCCCCACACTTTGAAGTAACCTATATTAGGCTTCCTTCCTTTCCATAACTCATATGGAGATATCTCATTTTTCTTCATAGGAATTCTATTCAAAATATGGCAAGCAGTCAACAAAGCTTCACCCCACAAAATGAAATTCAATTTAGCATGCAATAACATAGCATTCACCATTTCCAAGAATGTTCTATTCTTTCTCTCCGCTATGCCATTGTGTTGAGGTGTATAGGGTGCGGTGCACTCATGTATTATGCCATGTTCTTCACAAAAAGAATTGAATTCACTAGAGAAATATTCACCACCTCTATCACTTCTAAGCACCTTAATATTTTTTCCTAGTTGATTTTCAACTTCGGCTTTGTAAACTTTAAAGGCATTGAAAGTTTCACTTTTGTTTTTCAACAAAAACACATAGGTAAATCTAGAACAATCATCTATGAATGTAAGAAAATACCTATTTCCACCTCTTGTTAACATGCCATTAAGTTCACAAAGATCAGTATGTATTAAATCAAGCAAATTAGATGATCTCTCAACACTATGAAAAGGCTTTTTAATCATCTTTGATTTAACACATATTTCACACTTTTCAAATTTCTTGGTATCACAAGCAATCAAACCACATTTCACAATCCTTTTAATAGTGCTTAAACTAACATGTGCAAGCCTATTATGCCACAAAAATAAAGAATTTGAATCACACATATAAGCGGAAGTAGAAGCCATTTTATAGGTATTGTCATTGGTACAAAGTTTGATCATCCCATCACAAGAATACCCCTTTCCCACAAAGTTCCCCGATTTGGATAAAATTAGCTTACCGGATTCAAACACCGCTTTGATACCCGGTTTGCCAAGCAAATCCCCACTAATCAAATTTTTATTCATATCGGGGACATACAATACATTTGTAAAGGTAACCTTTTTGCCGGAGGTAAAAACAACTTCAATGGTGCCCTTGCCAAGCACCTTGGATCTTCCTTCATTGCCCATTTGAACCTCTTGATCTCCCTTTGCATCTTCAAAGGTCTTGAAAAGAGATTTGTCATAGGTAACATGAATTGTGGCACAAGTATCATACCACCATCCTTGCACCTTTCCTTGGACAACGCACACTTCGCTTAGTGTTGCAATGATCTCCTCATCAATTGCATTCACCACAGCTCCTTTTTGGTCCTTTCGGAACCTACACTCCCTAGCATAATGCCCGGGTTTTCCACACACAAAACAAGGACCTTTCTTGCCCTTAAATTGCTCTTGATTTTTCTTGGGGCTCATATAATTTCCGGAATTCCTTTTGACGTTGTTATTTTTACCTCTAGGATGATTGGTCTTTGAAACCGCATTGGCTTTGTTAGTCCCACCATTGGACTCTTCCACCATTTTGTCTCTTGATCTCGATTCTTCCTCAATGCGAAGATGTTTTTGAATCTCTTCCAATGAGTAATCTTCACTCTTGTGGAGAATCCTCTTCCGGTAACCTTTCCAACTTGATGGTAATTTAGCCACAATAGCACCAACTTGGAAGGCCTCCGGAAGTTCAATTTTGAGAACTTTCAACTTATTCACAATTACTTGCAACTCATGAATTTGTGGTAAGAGAGGCTTTTCATCAAAAAATTTGAAATCTATGTATTGAGAAATAAGAAACTTTTTGGTACCTTCTTCCTCGGCTTTGTACTTGTTTTCAAGAGCCTCCCAAATCTCCCTCGCGGAATTGGTGTTGGTGTAGAGATCATATAGCCTATCGGATAAGGCGTTCAAAATATGACCCCTACATATGAGCTCATCCTCCTCCCTCTTCTTCCTTGCCGCACCACTTGAGGTGTGTCATTTTCCTTTGGTTCCGGTAACGGTGCCAAGGTAGGATCAAGGATGTAGAAAATCTTGAGTGCTGTGAGAAGGAATCTCACCTTGTCTTGCCACCTAGTGAAGTTGGAACCATCAAAACGATCCAACCTCACAAGGTCTTGGTTCATAATCTTGATAGTCTCTCCTTCCATTATGAATAGAGTCTTTGATTGTTGAAGAAAATTGGATACAATGGAGAAAAGAAATACTCTCAAACACTCACTTTGATACAATAAAACTCTCAAAGTTACAAAATAAGAACAAGAAGAAGAAGAACACAAGAAAGGCTCAAACAAGTTCTTGGAACTTTGTCCAAAGACTCTATTTCCTCTCACTTCTAGAAATCTTTAGGGAACTAATGGAAATAGTCTTGGGATTGATCAAGCCTTTTCACTTTTCTGCATAAGATTTCAAAAGAAGAAAAGTCATATATATAGCACTCTTAGGGTTGAAAAAAGGTTACAAGGATGAGAAAAAACCCATTGTCTTCCTCAATCTCTTCATCTTTGTAACATTCAAAATTAAATCATATGTTTAATTCACACATTAAACATGATTTAATCTCAAATGTGTAACTCTCTTACACTTAACCTCTTAAGTTTTATAAAGTTACAAAGATGAGAAGACTCATTGTCTTCCTTAACCTTTCAAGTTTTGTAACATTTCAAAACTTAATCATATGTGTAAATACCTCTTAAGTTTTGTAAAGTTACAAAGATGAGAAGACTCATTGTCTTCCTGAACCTTTCAAGTTTTGTAACATTTCAAAACTTAATCATATGTGTAAATACCTCTTAAGTTTTGTAAAGTTACAAAGATGAGAAGACTCATTGTCTTCCTTAACCTTTCAAGTTTTGTAACATTTCAAAACTTAATCATGTGTTTAATTTACACTTTAAAAGTGTAACCCTTCTTACACTTTATTTTCAAATGTTATTTTTCAAAAGTGTAACTCTTCTTACACTTTATTTTTAACCAACAATATATATATTTATATAAATATAACAGTTGTCATGCCTTTTTTCAACACCAACTCAAAAACCCCACCCGGCTGGTATGGTTTTCATATATATATATATATATATATTAACCAATATAAATAAGGCATGAACACATCCATTTTCATATCTGTACCTAATGTTAATATTAAGTGATTCTACTTAAAAATACTTTTAGTTTATATTATTATTATCTGAAATACTTTTATTATTTAGAGATAATTACTTAATATTTAAATATATAAATAAGAAAAAAAATTCAAAAAAACATCCATCAATATATAATATAATAAATTATTGTCTTTAAAACCTAATTTTAGTATAAAAAAAAGGTATTTTATCTCACTCAAAGTTACTCCCAAATAAACTCTTAAGGATTGTTTGAAATTGCAAATTTAACTTTTATATTGATAAATAAAAGAGGTAGAAGTAATTGTTATGTTTGAAAATTATATGTCAAAAATATTGTTATTAAAGAGAAAGATAATTCTAAAATTTTTAGCTAAATAAAATTTTTTAAAAATATATATATATATATATATATATATATATATATTTAATGCATATGAATTTCTATTCACATCCAATTTTTACGTAAAAGAAGCTATAAAATGTCGTAAAATAATTTCTTAGAACTAACATTTTTACATGAATATAAGTATTTTTATTGATATTTTCATAAAATCCAACATCAACGACATTTCATCATCGTTTAGACTATAAGAAGACTTGTGAAAGTAATCTTTCCCCGTTTTGTTCAGGCAAGCTGCTACTTCCACGTGCTTTAACAGAGCATGTCAATCACACTCAGCTGTTGTTTATTGTTTAGACTATAAGAAGACCGGTGAAAGCAATCTTTCCTCGTTTTGTTCACCCAAGCTGCTACTTCCACGTCCTTTAACAGAGCGTGCCAATCACACTCAGCTATTGTTTTTTTTTTTTTACTTTTTACTCAAAATAATTTATTTCCAAAATTTATATTGTTTATTTTTATATTTTTTTTTTATAATTTATTATAAACTTTTTATTAAATATAAAAAATCAAAATATGTAACTTTTTTTAAATAGAAAAAATAACATATTGATTTTTTTTTACTTTTAAATAATTAAAAGAAATAAAATAATAGAAAAACAAACAACATAATATTTAATACTATTAAGTATTACAGTTTTGTTTAAAATTAAATAAATAAAAAAACATCACCTTAGTGACTCACTTTTTTTTTATCTTTTTTTAAAAAATAAAAATCAAGTTTAAAAACATTTTTGGACATTATTCTTTATTTTTATTTTTGAAAATTTGAGTTCAAATAAGGTAAAAAATGAAAAATACTAATTTGATATTTTTAGAATTTTCTTACTACAATGTTTTTCAATCAACTTAAAAATAGAAAAATTATCTTTAGAATTAATTATAAAATTATATTAAAATATTTTTTATATTATTTTAAAATAAAACATAATCAAACACAAAACAATAAAATAAAAAAAATGAACGATATTATATAATAACATATAGTAGAATATAATATATAATATCAATAAATAACAACAAATAAAATTGTTATATATTATTATTATTCTCTATTATATGTTATATTTTATGAGTATTATAAGAGTATTTGGTAAATGATTTAATAATTTAATTTAAATTATTAAATAAATTAAATATTTGATAAAATAATTTAATATTAAAATTTAAAGTTAAAATGATTTTAAATATTAAGTTAAATAATTAAATTATTTTTAATTTAAAAAAAAATTATTAGATTTTTACTTAGTATCAAGTTTATTGGGTAGATGAGTTAATTTGTTAGAATTATCAAATTCACACGTTTATATTTATTAATTTTAACTAATATTTTACCTTTAATATTAAATAATAAATTTATTCCATATATATTTGTATTAAATATATTCCAAATTATAAAATGTTTACCATACAAAAAATGAGTGATGGATATAAGATCATGCATATTATAGTGATTGCTACTACATATTTGAAGTCATCTACTATTTAGAATAAGTTTAATATTTTATTTAATATTTAAAATTACTTTTAATTTTAAATTATGATATCAAATCATTTTATGAAATATGTTTAATGTATTTAATAACTTAAATTAAATTATTAAGTTGTTATATTAATTTATCACACATCCTTCCAAAATCTTTCTTTCTAGTAAACCTAAAAACAAGACGAATAAAATCATATCACTAGGTCCAATTTTATTTATTTTTTTTTTTTTTTTATGTTTCATTTTTTAAAAAATAATTCCTAAACTATTATAGTGGGAGAAATAATTCCAAATCTACCGTAGTCTATGCCAAATAGAAAATAGTAAAATATTTTAAAAAATTATACTAAAAAATTGTCTTTCCAATATATGATTTTTAAAATTGAAAAAATGCAAAGAGACAATTTCTTGAAATAATAAGGGGAAATCACAAAAAAAAAAAAAAAAAGAAATTGTCTCTTCAAGATTTCTTGTTGTCTTTATCACACAAATTCCAAAATTTCAACATGAATATGTTCATTCAAAGTTACAGAATGTGAAGAAAGAAGATCATGATACTACACAATCTCATCAAAAGCATGGATGAAAATTTTGGAAAAAAACATTGAAATTTCGTGTTTCGATGAGAGGTGATACACCGAGGGGAATAAATATTAGAAAAAAATCAATAAAATATCAATGAATATCGATTAATCGATGAAACTGTAAAAAAATCACCAAAATTTACATTTTATCGCCGATTTTTAGTGAAATTTCGATTAAAAAAAAGGTCGAATTTTTCATTGGGCTAACACGCCTTAATTTAATAATATGTGCACTTAAATAAATATATACTAATACCATGATAAAAAATATTTAAATAAACAAATTAATTTTAATTATTTTATTTTAAAATTTAATTTAATTGACTACTAAAAATATAAAAATTATGGTGATAATTTTTAAAACTTTTTTTATATTATTTATATATTAATTAAATATATAAAAAATATAAATATTAAAAAAATTTATACATATATCATCATTTATTTTATATCATTTAATACAATCGAATTAAATACATCATAATTTTAATATTAAACATATTATAATTAAATATCGCAATAGTATTGTGGAATAATATTTGATATAATTTAATAATAAATGTACACTTATAAAATTCATATTTTTTTATTAATGCATACAATATTATTATTAAATATGATAAATTATATCATACATATACCAAATTCTTAAAAAAAAAACAAATTTAAAATGTATATTATATTTCTAATTACATTTCAATAAGATTTTTCTTACATTTTTATGAATTTTGATTAATTTTAGACTTATCGATATATTTTTTTTTTAAATATCCGTGACCGATATATTTGTGATTACTAATATTTTTATTTAGGAGAAGGAAATTCAAGAGTTTTAAAGCACATGAATTCTTCATCCACCACTAGGTTATGTGTCCTATTACATATTTTGCTTCAATATATGTTAAGTACAAGGTTATATAAGTTATATCACTTTATTCACACTTCGTACCTTTTTCACTTTTCTTTTCTTTTTTCTTGAGAAAATTGCCTCTTTAAAAGATGATTTCTCACTTTTTTTTTTTTTTTTGAAAGACAATTTTTTTGGTATATATATTTTTAAAATAACATAAATAGACAATTTTTTTGGTATATATATTTTTAAAATAACATAAATAGTCTTTTAAATAGATGATTTAAAAAATATATATATTTTCCTCCTTCCTACTTAGTAAAACTATACTATAAATTTAGAATTATTTTTTTCAATATAATAATTTAGGAATTATTTTTTAAACTGACGTAATCTTGTAAAAAATCCTTCTTTCTACGGTTGGCTGCAATAGATTTTCCTGTCCTGCAACGTTGGACACGACAGTTGAAGGAGCGTCGACTTAGAAGTGATGAGAAGATGGTAAAGATACAAAAGGAATATGCGCCTACTGAAAGGCACCTCGGCCCCACAGCCCCACGGCCCACAGCCCATTCATATTGACTGAACTTTCTAGTGGACCAGTCCAATCAATGGCCTACTTAAAGGCGCCTCCGCCCCACGGCCCAATGGCCCATTCATATTGACTTGGCTTTCAAATATACTATTTAACCGTTGGTTTTCATCTTCCCCGCCCATCTTCCTCCCAACTCATAGAGAAGCGGTAAGGAACTCAACGTCACCAAAATGCGGAAACCACCCTTTTTATTTACCAAAATTCCATTCCCCGCTCTATTTCTCCTCCTCGTCTTCTCCTTAACCTTTCAAGTAATTTCCCAAAATCTAGATGCTGAACGATCAATCCTACTAGACGTTAAACAACAACTGGGCAATCCACCGTCACTCCAATCGTGGAATTCCTCATCCTCGCCCTGTGATTGGCCGGAAATTACATGCACCGACAATACCGTCACTAATGTTTCACTCCGTAACAGAATAATCATCAAAAAAATTCCGGCCAGAATTTGTGACCTCAAGAACCTAATCGTACTTGACGTCTCCTACAATTACATTCCAGGCGAGTTCCCGGATATTCTCAATTGCTCTAAGCTCGAATATCTGCTCTTGATGGAAAACTCCTTCGTGGGTCCAATTCCAGCTGATATTGATCGACTTTCACGTCTCCGGTACCTAGACCTCACCGCAAACAACTTCTCTGGAGATATTCCCGCAGCAATTGGGCGGCTACGGGAGCTGTTCTACTTGTTTCTGGTTCAAAATGAGTTCAACGGCACCTGGCCAACGGAGATTGGTAATTTGGCAAATCTTGAACAATTGGCCATGGCCTATAATGACAAATTCCGGCCTTCAGCCCTTCCAAAGGAGTTTGGCGCATTGAAGAAGCTGAAGTATCTGTGGATGAAGGAGGCAAATTTGATGGGCGAAATACCGGAGAGCTTCAACAATCTATCGAGTCTGGAACTCTTGGACCTCTCACTCAACAAATTGGAAGGTACGATCCCGGGAGGCATGCTTACGTTGAAGAATTTGAACTATTTGCATTTATTCATTAATAGATTGTCTGGCCACATTCCTTCATCCATAGAAGCTCTCAACTTGAAAGAAATTGATCTTTCCGGCAACTATTTGACGGGGTCCATACCAGCGGGTTTCGGGAAGCTACAAAATTTGACGGGTTTGAATCTTTTCTGGAATCAGTTGTCAGGAGAGATACCAGCAAATATAAGCCTCATTCCAACACTGGAAACCTTCAGAGTTTTTAGCAATCAATTGAGTGGAGTTTTACCTCCAGCATTTGGCCTTCATTCGGAGCTCAAACTCTTTGAGGTTTCCGAGAATAAACTAAGCGGGGAATTCCCTCAACATTTATGCGCTAGGGGGGCTTTGCTTGGAGTGGTTGCTTCCAACAACAATCTCAGCGGGGAAGTGCCCACGTCCCTCGGGAATTGCACAAGTTTGCTCACCATTCAGCTTTCCAACAATCGTTTTTCAGGCGGGATTCCTTCCGGCATCTGGACATCCCCGGACATGGTATCAGTGATGTTAGATGGAAATTCATTCTCAGGGACACTTCCAAGTAAATTGGCAAGGAATTTGTCTAGAGTGGAGATCACTAACAACAAGTTTTATGGTCCAATTCCTGCTGAAATCTCTTCCTGGATGAACATCTCTGTGCTCAATGCCAGCAACAATACGTTGTCTGGAAAAATTCCAGTGGAATTGACCAGTCTTTGGAACATCACTGTTCTGTTGCTTGATGGGAATCAATTCTCGGGTGAACTTCCATCCCAGATCATCTCATGGAAGTCGCTCACTAATTTGAATCTCTCAAGAAACAAACTTTCTGGCCTAATTCCCAAGGCATTAGGTTCTTTACCTAGCCTTAATTACCTCGACCTATCAGAAAACCAGTTCTCAGGTCAAATTCCTCCTGAACTTGGCCATTTGAACCTTATTATCCTCCATCTTTCGTCCAACCAACTCTCTGGGATGGTCCCCATTGAGTTTCAATATGGAGGATATGAACACAGTTTCTTGAACAATCCCAAGCTGTGTGTCAATGTTGGCACTCTGAAACTCCCTAGATGTGATGCCAAAGCCGTTGACTCCGACAAATTGTTAACCAAATATCTCGTTATGATCTTATTTTTCAATCTATCTGGTTTCCTAGCTGTTGTTTTTTTTACCCTGTTCATGGTTCAAGACTATCACAGGAAGAATCACAGTCAGGAGCATACAGCTTGGAAATTTACTCCATACCATAAACTAGATCTCGATGAATACAACATATTGTCCAGTTTGACAGAAAATAATCTAATCGGATGTGGTGGGTCAGGGAAAGTATACCGAATTGCTAATAACCGTTCTGGTGAACTCTTAGCGGTTAAAATGATTTGTAATAACAGGAGATTGGATCAAAAGCTTCAGAAACAATTCGAAACAGAAGTCGAGATATTGAGCACCATACGCCATGCCAATATAGTGAAGTTGTTGTGCTGCATATCAAATGAAACCTCAAGTCTTCTTGTTTACGAGTACATGGAGAAGCAGAGTTTGGATAGATGGCTTCATGGGAAGAAGCAGAGAACATCGTCCATGACAAGTTCAGTTCATAACTTCGTCTTGGATTGGCCAACAAGGTTGCAGATTGCCATTGGAGTTGCAAAAGGCCTACGCTACATGCATGAACACTGTTCTATCCCAATCATACATGGAGATGTGAAGTCCAGCAACATCTTGCTAGATGCCGAGTTCAACGCGAAAATTGCGGATTTTGAATTGGCTAAGATGTTGGTCAAGCAAGGAGAACCCAACATGATGTCAGGAATTGCAAGCTCTCACGGGTATATTGCCCCTGGTAAGACCATCAAGGCCCTCCTTTCCACATGTTTTCATTTCCATAATTTATCCATAATTTGTATCATACCATTCTTGTATACTTGGATGATAGAATATGCTGCTACAACAAAGGTGAACAAAAGATCGATGTATATAGCTTTGGAGTAGTCTTGCTTGAGCTTGTGACGGGGAGAGAACCCACCAATGAGGACGAGCACATGTGCCTTGCAAAATGGGCATTGGATCAATTTAAAGAAAGGAAAACCATTGAGGAAGTGGTAGACGAGGAGATCAAGGAACAATGTGATAGAGCACAAGTGGCCACTCTCTTCAAACTAGGCATTAGGTGCACTAACAAACCATCCAATAAGCCCACAATGGAAGAGGTTTTGAAAATTCTTCAACAGTGCAATCCTTAAGAGGGCCATGGAAGAAATAAAAAGGACCATGAAGTTGCACCTCTTCTTCGAAATGACACTTACCCCACCACTTACAAGTTGTGAGGATAGAGCCCTTAAAAACATGATATGATGTAATAAATTTGGAAGTCATTATTTATTTAATGATGCTCCGATTTCACTTTTATCTATCTTTATTCCATGTATTATACTTTATGAGTATTCTTGTCTGCATCTTTTGCATTGCATGTAACTTAGGTGCATTAAGAGTTGCACAGAAGATCTAGGTCATGGGTTCCTTACAAATATATGACTTGTTCACAACCAGTTCATGGGTCTAGGAAGCCCATTAGAGGTTGTAATAAACCACTTCCTAATTGGAAGAATGGCTAGTCTTAGCTATTGGGATGAGTTTCTCATGGTAAGTGCATTAGCATGTATGGTTACACATTGGACATGACCTATGGTGAATCATGACTTAAGGTTATCAAGCAGTCATGACCTCATCAAACTGCTTCATTGTGTCGTCTCTCAACCTTGAGAGAATATCGAGCTTGTACTAAAGTTAGTAATGACTTTGACATATGGGTGAGATTGTAAGTTGATCATATATTCCCTATGGATTGAGTCACTGTTGATGGAAGATGGTAACGATAGGTATTTTCAATAAAAACACCATGATGTCTCTTAGGATTAAGACAACGTGCCCCTTTTGGTGATCTTAAAGAGGTGTGTTCATGGAAACTATGGTCATAGTAGTTCCTTGAGTAAAACTCGACATAGGCTCTTTGAGAGCTAAGACATGTCAATTGAATACACAATAGGAGGATTTATAACTCAATGATGGTAGAGGCAGTCTTGAAAGACTAATAACTTTCACTTTGTTAGACTACAAATATCAGTTCATGGGAAGACTAAACACAATAAATAGCAAGTCACAAACCTGAACATTTGGTATCTCATTGTTATTTTCAATAAAATAACAATGAGATGGTAAGTTGATCATATATACCCTATGGATTGGGTCATTGTTGATGGAAGATGGTAGCAATAGGTATTTTCAATAAAAGCACCATAATATCTCTTGGGATTAAGACAGTGTGCCCTCTTGGGTGATCCTAAAGAAGTGTGTTAATGGAAACTATGGTCATAATAATTCTTTAAGTAAAACTCTTTGAGAGCTAAGACATGTCAATTGAATACACAATAGGAGGATTTATAACTCAAGGATGATAGAGGTAGCCTTGAAAGACTAATAACTTTCACTTTGTTAGACTACGAACATCAGTTCATGGGGAGACTAAACACAATAAATAGCAAGTCATGAGCTCGAGCATTTGGTATCTCGTTGTTATTTACATAGGATACCGGAGTTCAATTGATTCTCTATAGTGGGATGTTGAATCAACTTTAGAATTGGATTTTGAGAGAGTCAGTATTCCTATGGGTCCCAATGGTCCTTACTCTAAGCTTATATACTTTGTTGGCATGGATTATAAGAGTCGGATTGGCTCTAGGTTCACTTTTGTACATAAGGGCATTTTGATAACTACGCAAGGTTGCACAAAGGTAAGTGAACAAGGTTTTTTGATTGGGTTAATTGATTAATTAGTAGGCCTTGTTTGGTTAATTAATCAATTAGGACTTTTTTTGGGCTATATTAAGTGACCTAAGCCCTTAGCGGGCTCAAGTCACTTAAACCTAATAGAAAACCCTATAAATACCCCCTTAAGGGTTAGAGTTTATATAGTTTTTCTAAAGAGCCATCTTCTATCTCTAGAGAGAAAGAGAAAGAATCATAGCGTCCACCCTCCCTTCTATCTCCACTAGAAGTGTGTCAAGATCAAGGTTCAAGTCATTGGAAGGAAGACTTTGGATTTACGAGACTTCTGCGATTTCATTCTTCATTTTCACCACGTGGATTTGATTTGAGAACATCCGAATTTGAGGTATGGTTTTCATTAGCACTTTCTAAATCCCTTTAAAGTTTAAAAATGTTATTTTTCCGTTGTGCATAGGATTAATTTAGAAAATGCTTAGAATAGTTATGCATGTTCCTAACCTGATCTGAGCTTAGGAAATGGAGAGATCCTAGTTTTTCCCCTCAATGTTTGTGCTCTAAAGTGTTGAGATAGTTTAGAGGGTGACATGATGATTGACATAATACCTTATGTGGAGAACCTAGTGAATCCTTTCTCCAAGACATTGATAGGGAGAGTCCTTGTTAGTCACATGGATAGCATAGGTTTCAGATGAGTATTTGGCATGCTTTAAAGGCATGATGCTTTGAGGGCTAATGGGAGAATGTTAGGATAAAGCCCTTAAAAGCATGACATGATGTAATAAATTTGGAATTCATTATTTATTTAATGATGTTCTAGTTTCACTTTTATCAATCCTTATTCCATGTATTATACTTTATGAGCATTCTTGTCTACATTTTTTGTATTGTACATGACTTAAGTGCATTAGGAGTTACATAGAAAATCTAAGTCATGGGTTCCTTGCAAATAAATGACTTAATCACAATTGATTCATGGGTCTAGGCAACCCACTAGAGGTTGTAGTGCACCATACCACCTTCTAATTGGAGGGATGACTAGTCTTAATTATCAGGATGAGTTTCCCATGGTGAGTGCATTACTGTGTATGGTTACACATTAGACAAGACCTACGGTGAGTCATGGCTTAAGGCTATCAAGTAGTCATGACCTTACCAACCTACTTCATTGTGTCGTCTCTCAACCTTAAGAGAATATTGAGTTTATACTAAAGTTAGCAATGACTTTGACCTACGGGTGAGATCATAAGCTAATCATATATTCCCTATGGATTGGGTCATTGTTGATGGAAGTCGGTAGCAATAGGTATTCTCAATAGAGGTACCATGATATCTCATGGGATTTAGACAGTGTGTCCCTTTGGGTGATCCTAAGAAAGTGTGTTCATACAAACTATGACCATAGTAGTTCCTTAAGTGGAACTTGACATAGACTCTTTGATAGTTAAGACATGTCAATTAAATATATAATTGGACGATCTGTAACTCAAAGATAGTGGAGGTAATCTTTAAGGATTGATAACTTTCATCTTATTAAACTACAAACACCAATTCACGGGGAGACTAAACATAATGGATAATAGGTCATGGACCCGAGCACGTAATATCTCATTGTTATTTACATAGGATATTGGAGTTCAATTGATTCTCTATGGTGGAATATTGAATCAACTTTAGAATTGGATTTTGAGGAAGTCAGTACTCATATGGGTCCCAATAGTCCACACTCTAAGCTCATATAACCTATTGACACGGATTATGAGGGTCAGATTGGCTTTAGGTTCATTTTTGTGTATAAGGGCATTTTGGTAATTACACAAGGTTGCACAAGGGTAAGTGAACAAGGTCTCTGGATTGGACTAATTGATTAATTAATAGGCCTTATTGGGTTAATTAATCAATTATAACCCATTTTGAGTTAGATTAAGTGACCCAAGCCCATGTGTGCTCAAGTCACTTAAGCACACTTAGGAATCCTATAAATACCCCCTAGGGGTTAGGGTTTCCACAACTTTTGTCCTCCACCTGTTAGGATAGAGCCCTTAAAAGTATAACATGATGTAATAAATTTGGAATAAAGTATAACATGATGTAATAAATTTGGAATTCATTATTTATTTAATGATGTTCTAGTTTCACATTATTTATTTAATATAAAGACGTTTAGAACCCATCCCTTCTTCAGAGATTTATCCAAAAGTTGCATGCTCTGACTCAAGTTTCCATGCATACACAATCCTCTGAAGTGATCATCAACTCCATTACCTTAGTAGTTTTTTCCATGTCAAGCATACAGTTAGTTTTGAGAGTGAGACCCACTTTCACTATGAACTCAATGACCGTGCTTCGATCGACTAGTTTGGCATTTTCATTTCTTTATAGTAGCCAAATTTGGACTAGATCTAACACTTGGCAGGCCTAATGGCATGAATCAAAAACAGAGGAAAGTGACGGAAAAAAAAAAAAAAAAAACAAAGCACAAATGGTTGAAACAAAACGAACTAATAAAAGCCACATTTTATGTTTCAATCAACCAGCTTAGATATAGGTGAGTGAAACTGAAAAGATTTTAAACAAGAACACAAGTATTATTCAGACATTCTATAGGAAAGCTACAACAGAGATAAATCATGCTCAAACAAAACCAAAGGAAATGAGGCATGAATCAACTATAACCAAATCACAGAAACCAAGAGATTAACAATAACAAGTGTGTGTCCTACGATTATCCAGACCCAAAACATGGAAAATTTTAGAATCTAATTGATAAATGAAAGAAAAAAATGGAAAAAATGGAGATGAAGAAAATTAAATACACAATTTAAAGGACTGAGAACCTGACCTGAACTCTCCTTTGAGATTCAGCAATTTATGAATATATCTTTAGGCCCCTGTAGACGAATCCATGCTTGGTGGTAGTATGCTTATTAATGATAGTTTGGAGATGTGGAAATCAAATGATTCTAATTGTTAGGAATTTGAGGCTAATCCAAACTATGGTAATCACCCTAGAGGGGGGAGGGGGGAGGGGGGGTAAATAGGGTGATGGTCTCTTTTTCACAAATTTAAACTATGCAAAAATAAGAGACAATTATATGCAAATATATAATAAACAAAATAAATACAATTGCATATAATTTAAAAGAGTTAGGGAAGAGAGAGTGCAAACACGAGAGTTTATAGTGGTTCGGCACTTCCTCGCCTACGTC